>NW_027226325.1:0-28716 GCF_022539635.2 Chironomus tepperi | reverse complement strand
TTATAAGAATGCAGATAAATCAGTAATTGATGAAATTGAAGCATTAAAGTCTGGAAAGTTGTCATACGAATTGAAATATATTTTAAGTATCAAATCTAGATTGACATGTTTTAGCATTAAAAAGTCAGCATTAATTCTCCTAAAAAATATGGACGCATTAAATGAATTTAATTACTATGCTCGATTGACAAATGCCTATCCACAGCCATTAAAATTCTTAATATGGCTGGATGATACATCAATGGGTCAAATTAAAGCTGAACGTTTAAGTGATGATTATGGCGATATTACTCAATATGAATATATTCTAGCTGATTTCTATGAAAATATTGAAATTTTCACTTTTGATTGGTTTGAGGAAGGAGTTTGTGGCATGCCAAAGCTATTCTCATTTGATACATTTAATGAGAAGTCAGCAAAAATGGAGTAAAAATTCTCTAACAAAAATATCAAAAATTTAGAAAATTTTCAAAATGTACCTTAATCTCTAATTTGGCCGAGACATATAAGGTTAATGCTTATGTTGACTATAAGGCAAATAAATTTAAAGGACTTATGGTTGATTTATTTGATGCAATGGGTCAAAAAAGGAAATTTTGCTGCATATTATTCGCCAATTCCAGCAACACATGCTCAAGCTGAACCTTATTGTATGAATATGAAAATGTGCTTAGAAAGGCTCAGACTAAATATCATGTATTTTATAAAATTAAGGCAAATGTAGCTAAATATCATGTAACATCAACATTTCGTCAGACTAGCTACATATTTTTACTTACACCAAGTGAGCCAATTACAATAACTGAGAAACTTTTTCTTCCATTTGATAATTCAACCTGGATTATGCTAATTATCACATTTGGAATTACATTTTTGACAATTTTTATTGCATATTTTATGCCAAAATACATCCGAAAATTAGTTTTTGTAATGGAATCAAAACACCAGGACTTAATGTTTTCTTGATATTTTGGAATTGGACAAATGAAAATTCCAGACAAATCATTTCCAAGATTTCTTCTTATGCTCTTCATTTTATTCTGTCTGATCTTTAGAACATGCTATCAAAGTAAATTATTTGAATTTATGACAACGGATATGAGACGATCATCGCCATTAACAATTGATGATTTATATGAAAATAATTTTACAATTTATGCTTTTAATATTCCAAGTTTGATTGATGCCTTGATTTCGATGATTGATGAAAAAAGAAGGTTAGTTTGTATTTTTTGCAGTTTATGGCAGTGATGGGAAACCTGTGTGTTGTGGCTCATTGGTTTGCCGTGAAAAATCTCAGATGTGCTCTCCCCTGATCCATAGAATTACAGCAATGATGCTAAATACTCGCAAAAGCAACTCAAAGGCAAGGCTTTTTAAAGAATATCAGTCAAATCTAAAGTCAAACTTCCTAAATCAGAGCTGTATGTGGTGTCTGGGCAGAATGGTATCTTGCGTAACAAGTCATATAATGATGACTAGAGTATAGGGAGCGCCCGTTACGCCCATTTTCAGACTTTTCAGTTTCACATAGCTTTACGTGGAATCACAATACACCCCCATTCCCCCCGATACCCCTCAATTTTCGGCTTCACATGGCTTCATTAAATGGCTTCACATGGCATCCGTTCTTGTTTCAGCATAGGAATTGGGTGTTTATAATATAGATTCTGTCAATGCGAGAGTAAGGCCTAGGAGGCAGAGTGGTTATGCAACAGACCAGATATGTGTATCACCCTTTTGAGAGAACGAAGGTTCGGTTCCCACCAGAAATTCATTATTAATCTCATTATTAAAGAAAACGCGTTGATATGGCAAGGATTTGCAAAATGCTCATGATATTACACTGTACAAGTGGAAATGGACTTTAGGATTTGGGCTTTGTCTAAGGGGTACCGTTATAGGTGAACGGCTCTTAAGGATAGTCCTACTCGATTGGAACAAGTTCCCCCTCATGTTAACTTCCACATAAATTACCTCTTGGATGCCATATTGCCGTTATTTGACTGCCATGATTTATTTTATGCCATTGGGCCAGCTTTAACTAAATTAAACCGTTTTTTCTCTTTTTCTAGACCACAAATAATAGCGTTTCAATCTTATTCATTATTCTTTAAATCTTACTACTTGCAATGGAAAAATCATTCTGCAAAACTTGCATTTTTCATACCTGACGATGACTTAGTTGTGTTTAGAGAAAAGTGTAAATGTGAACCAAAAATCCTTAAGCAACCGCTGTTTACAATTCAGGCAGGAATTGGAGTTCTACCTAATCACTTCCTCTATGATCTAACAGAGGATGTAATGCAGAAGTTCATTTCAATGGGAATCATTCAATACATTTATGATTTTCATTCGTGGCTGTTATTCCATACTGAAATAAAAAGTGAAGATAATGAGCCACAAGTTCTGTCGCTTGATGACTTAGCATTTGGATTTCATATATGGATGATGATGTGCTGTATATCAATGGCAGGATTCTTAATAGAACTAATAACTTATAGAATTTTGAGCCTTTTTGTGGAAAATTTGGCATATTTTTCCATAACTTCTTTATTTCGCAAACCATCAGTGGCTTCTTTATTTCAATAAAAATTATTCTATGAGGTATACACAATGGTATGTCTTAGAACGCTCAGCAGTAACATCAGAAACTTGTTAAGGGTAAGATTTTGAACTATTTTTGTTTGGAACGTAAACATTTTTCCGGAATTTTTCACAAATTGAAATGTTGTCATCTCGGTGACCAGGCTTAAGGCATAGCTAATGTAGTTTTTGGCAAGTCACTGTCGCTTGGTCAAAGGAATAAAATTAGAGAGAATGGTTCAAGACGATTGTCACGTCCGCCTATAAAAACAAATAAATGATTAATTGTAAACGATTTCTACAGAATTGATGAACACAAAATTTGAAACTGTTCAGAACAGTTGTAGCTGATAATCTCCACAGTCAATAATATTTCTAGAATGAGCTGTTCAATTTAGTAGTTGACGAGCCGCCAGCTTGAAATAGTCAAATTAAATTATATGAAAAACGAAAGTGACTGGCTGATTAAGCATCTTCAAGTAGAATTTTTCTCTTCAAGTACATAGAACAAACAACATGAAGCCTCACAGAAGATTCACACGTTTTGGTGTCAAAGGACGAAATGTGGCCCAATCTGATATCTCTCCAACGCTGCACCAACCATCTCTTAACTCCTCTGCGTGGCGAATCTATGGCCGTTTGAAGCCCACCAAAATCGAAATATGCACTCTATCTCCTCACAGAAAGACTTTCGTACTTTAGTGTCAAGGTACGAAATGATCCGCTTGCTGAGATAAGAGCTACAGAACTTTAATAAGCTCACATTGATATCGGAAGGGCACAATGTGCCAAATCGCATTTTTCGTCGTTAAAATCAGCCATCACAGTGCCATGAGGACATGTATAAGTACAACGAGGAGAGCTTACGGTGACAAATTGGTGCCCCAGCGAGCACGTTGTGCTATTTGGGTCACAAAAATAAATCAATGACAATTAACTTTTACCTTGAAACGCAGACATACATTTTATTTTCCGGAAGCATGACCATGCATGGCCATGAAACCATATTCAAGTGTAGGAAGCAATAATTGTATTTAATTACTTAATCAGACTTAATCTTGTTATATATTTTTGTAAACACACTTTTCAAACTTGACATTTATAAAATTTCATTTCCAATTAAACATTTAGTCTATTTTAAGTTGCGAGAAATATAGGACATACATTGAGGTGCCTTAAAGGATGAATAAAATCGATATTATAATGAAAATTTTATTGCGTCTTAATTTTTTGACAGTTTCTGCGATGGCAATCGATGATAATTTTGTAGACATATCAATAGACATAAATGCACGATTAATTGCCTTTTCGGATGCAATAAGGCAGCTTTTTATTGAAAATTTTATCGAATTTGATGTGATAATTTACGGAAATGCAAATAAATCCACAATTGATCAGCTTGGATTAAAAAATTTCGATATTTTTCCGTATGATCTCAAAATATTCAGCAGTAAATTCATCACAGAATGTTATGACTTGAGTAAATCTGCTGTAGTCTTCGTCAACAACATCACTGACCTTAACGACTTCAATTTTATTGTCCGACTTACAAATAAATTTCCAAAAACATTTAAATTTTTGATTTGGATGGATGATATGGACGTGGGATCATTTGGAAATATTGAGCATTTCCTTCATGATAATCCAGGTCATGTGTCATTGTTTGAATACATTTTGTTGGAACTAAATGAAACTTTAGAATTAATAACATTTGAATGGTTTGGTGATGGATTTTGCAATACCCCAAAATTGGCATCAGTGTCGAAATTCAATTCCACATCATTGACATGGATTAAAAAGTTTCAAAAGTATCAAAAATTTAGAAATTTTCATAACTGCTTGCTAGTTTCTGATTTATCAGAGAAAATAGCTGTCTTTAGATACGACGATAAAATCTCCGGTCAAGCCAAAGGATTCATGATTGATTTATTCACAGCAATGGCTCAAAAAGGCAATTTTTCACGAGTTTTCTTCTACAAGTACACACCTACTGCTTATTATGGAATTGAATGCATGAAACGAAAAAGAAAGAAAAAAAGAAGATCCAAAATAAGTTTTGTAGCAAGTCACAAAGTCAAAGCAAATGGATATGATCATCATGTGACATCGACTTTCCAACAGACTAACTTTATATTCTTGATAACTCCAGACGATCCATTAACAATAACTGAGAAGATATTCTTACCATTTGATGAATTCACTTGGATCATGCTGATCATTACATTCATGATTGCATTTATTGTCATTTTCATAACAAGCTTTATGTCCATAAAGTTTCAAAAATTAATTTTTGGAAAAGGAATTAAAACTCCAGTCCTTAATATTTTCTACATATTCTTTGGAATTGGACAGATGAAAATTCCACAAAAGTCATTTCCACGATTCCTACTTACTACATTTATATTATTTTGTTTGATTTTTCGGACATGCTATCAAAGTAAGCTATTTGAATTTATGACATCAGATATGAGGAAGCCATCGCCACTAACAATTGATGAACTTTATGACAAAAATTTTATAATTCACACAATGAATTATCCAAATGTGATTACAGCATTAATAAATATGATCGACAGGAGTAAAAGGTATGATTATAGTCCATAACGTAATAAGTGAACGGCTCCCTTAAAGTTGACAATCAGAAGAGAAGGCATCGCATATCTTTTGACTTCTTCGCTGGCCGTACAGATCAACTGTGATCCATGGCCTCTCTCAGATGTCGTCAATAACTGCTTCTATCACCTGTCAATTGCCAAAACCAAATGCAATGTTGTCTCTATCGACAGCTTCCTTCGCAGATCGGTCGGTCTAAATGGTAGAGCCTAGGTCCTATGTTCAATCCCAGATCACGTCGCATTTTCGAAGCTCTTTTTCCATTTCACTGTTCTAGTTATGAAGCTCAGTTTGTGTGTTGGGTGAAGTTTTAAGGTCTTTGGCACATGATATGTCTCAAAGGCTAAACACTAAATTAAGGGTTCATATCATTCCAAACTGACCAAAGTTCTCGAAGGATCTAGACGACTTCAGATGTTCTCTTCGCGTGACCGCAATGGACCCGCGTAACGGCACTAGACCCACGTGCGCCCACAAGAATATACTAGTATTTGGATGACTTTCCTTACGTAACTAGGTGCATTGCAGGGTACATCAGGTCTTATGACGTACTGGTGTCTTTGCAATGTGCAGAGCTTGCAAATGGTTAGGATACTACTATAAAATATAGGTCAAAAGGGCGTGGTTCAATAAATTTAAATCGCAGTGCTTAAAAAACATCGTGTTCGTTAGGACACCAGTTGTTGGACAAAAAGACGGTAAGATCCACGGACGGTACCGTGTCGGTTGATATAGCCCTTAGATTCCATTTTTAGAGCACATAGTTCGACGCAGTTTGGTGCTCGGGAAACGTTCCAAAAAAAATATATTCATCAAATACATCCCGAGTGGCACAATGCGACGAAAGACATTTTAGGTCAAAATTAGCCATCAGGACATCTTTGAGTCATACCGTCAAGTCAGCGACGTAGCGGTGCCTTAGCAAACACATTCCCCTATTCAAGATATTAATAATGTTCCATTTTTCAGACCACAAATCATCACAACCAACGATATGTCAGAACTTTACAACTATTACATATCCCAAAGGAAGAACCATTCATCAAGACTTGCATTTTACATTCCTAGTGATGAATTAGTTTTTATAAGAAAAAAATGTAAATGTGTACCAAAAATATTAAATCAAGGTCTTTATTCCTATCAATGTGGAATTGCTTTACTTCCTAATCATTTCCTATATGACCTGACTGAGGATGTTATCGAACGATTCATTCCAATGGGAATAATACAATACATGCTTGAATTTCACACATGGATGAAGTTTAGAACGGATATTGACAAACCATCAAATGAACCAACTATTCTTTCAATGGATGATGTTGCCTTTGGATTTTACATATGCATGAGTACATGCGGAGTTTCAATCATATCGTTTATAATGGAAATTTTAATTTTCATGGTCAAAAAAAGAATTGAAATTTTTATTGAGAATTTTATTTTTATGTTGTGTCAAAAGTGGTTCCAGATGAGTACTGGAACCATGTGCCGACTTGGAGCCTAGGTTGCTGCAAAATGCTTTCCATTTGACTCTATTGTTGGCTGAATCACAAAAACTGAACAAATTCTTAGTTTTCACATCTAACTGGCTTTCCTTCATTACCGTCCTATGCCCTATTGCTCTTACCTTATGAGTATTAAGGCAGGACTACATTTTTGAGTCCGAATCTTATGGAATTCTTAACTTTTTGACTTTGGATTCCAATTGGTTATACCAACTCGGGTTTAGACTCTCTAGGAGACTGTTCACTTATTACGTTACAGCATTGATGAACAACAAGTGTGCCGCGGCATGCATGCTACACATCCATACCTAGTATTTTTGTCTTTTCGAATTTGATGAAATTTTAATCAATCACAAACTTTAATAAAAAAGTAATTTTGAAAATATTCATGCTCGACTCTTTCAATTCGTCTAGTCTTTCTTGGCTCTACTATCTTAATCAGCACATACTGCAATATTTCATACTTTTTATAGATAAACTTAAAAAAATAAATTTTTCTTCATTTTGCATATTCAAAATGAAAAACTTTTGGCTTATTTTTCTCACTTTATTGCATGTCGTGCTGTATAAGGAAATTAGAGTGCTTGTACAAAATTAAATGTCAGATTATGTCTCGTATGCACAAAAAAAAAGTGAATCACTTCCATTTGCAAAATTTAATATTGCAAATTAAATTCAAATTTGAGAAAGGAAAAAATTGAAAATAATTGTTGGATATCCTTGTTGAAATTTTGAATAATTGCTTGGTACCGAATAGGAATTTGGAGGATGTAGCACTTATTTACTTAATTCGCTGGACATAATGGTCAGTTGTAATCCATGGCATCCCTTAGATTGCTTCTGAATCTGGCTTTGTCGCTCGCCACCTTCCAATTATCGATACTTACTTACTTACTGGAAGCTTACTGTGACCGGATAGGTCACCATACTTCCGTTTGAGGACTTCCCGATTAATTGCCGATGACATGTGCATATCTATCTCTATCGACCGCATACTTCCATGAATTTTCGGCCCTCGTGATCGCTTGCATCCTATAAAATGAATGCCTTCTGTAGAATGTACTACAAAAGAAGGATATCGAGCACTTGGTCCTGTATGTGAATCATAGTGTGTTAGTCAACAACCTAAGAACTTTGCTAGAATGAAGTGGGCTACTCAGATTAATTAAATGATGTTAAGCAGCTGTGTAACGCTAAATAGAGCAATTTAAGTCCTTCTTCTTTGATTCTTCCACCTTTTAGCTTTGTAATAAAATCATGAACCACAATTCGCGCCAGAACTTGAAGTCGACTTGGATTTTGTATGGAAAAGTCGTCTTGGGTCAATTCGACTAAAAACCAGGCAACTGTCACAGGGAAAAACCGCTCAAATTCTTGATAATTTGTAAAGTTTCTAACAGATCCTTACAAATTATCAAGAATATGTATGGGGCCGTTCACTTTTTACGTTACGCAAAAAAACGAATTTTTTGGCATATTTTTATCCACACCATATTCCCTATTTCAATGACTGAAATTATACATCATACTTATCTCCACACACAGACATTCACAGACGAGAAGAAAAAATAGAGGAAATTAAGAAATTATGTTTATAATTAATTTCCACATAACATCATGTCATTACTGCTTCTATCTGACTGCAGCATAACATAACACAACATAACGAAACACGATTTGGGTTGGAACAGAAAATGACTTGAAAGTTTATGTGAGAGCAGCAAAAGTGTCACACAATGTCACTAAATATAATTTTATATCTACATCCACTAGAGGGTGGTATAGGAAATAGGAATGGGAAAAGGTTAAAGTTGAGAATCTTCACATGCACAGTTTACGACAACTTTTTTTTTATGCTGTCTCGCATCGCAAAACTTTAATACATAACGTAATTAATTTAGCCTATAATTTCTTCCTCTCGTTTCCTCCTGAATATTTTCATTTCCTTGTTAAAATTCGTATTTATGTGCGAATGTACTTGTGTCTTTAAAAAAGGGCGGAAAATTGATTACGGAGCATTGATGAAAGAATTAAAAGGCAGACACTTAAAGAGGATGTTTAGGAGATGATGACAGAATTTAAGACTGTAAAAAAAGTTGAGGAAAAATTGAAAATTTGGAGTGAAAATTCACTTGATGTCAATGAGCGATTCTGAGCAGCACAATGGGGTTCTCTGCAATTTAGGTCCTAAAAATGGTTCAAAATCAGATGTAACTTCGTGGCTAGGGCAACATCGCATCTTACCGTGAATACGTTGACGTAGCGATGGCTTAACCAACATGTTGTGCTGTTCGGGGTCATTTATCGGTTAAGCAGCCCTTTAATTCAGCTTTCAATCCAACAGGGTCATGTCCATAGAAGTTAATTCATAACATCCATCTACAATCCATTTTTCAACCTTAAACTAGACCAAAATCAACTGAATTCAGAAGCAGACATAATAATGAACATTATGAGTTATTTCAGGACACTGATAAAGTTACAGTTCTGCGAACAAATCGTTTAAAATAGGCTGGTCATGTGAATAGAAGGCCAGATGATGCCTCAATACTCAAAGTGACAACTGGTAACTTTCTGGATGGAAAGAGATCTCGAGGTAGACCAAAAAGCTCATGGAATTGCTGTGTGAGCAACGATGGAATTAGAAGCTGGCAGAAGTTATCTAAAGACAGATTCAGCTTTCGACGAATTCTAAATGCAGCAACAGGCCCGCGTGCGCCTTCGCCAAGAAAGTAAAGTAAGTAAAATCAACTGCCACTTAGTCATTAGGGCACCCTCACGTCTCGTTGTCCACACGCTAGCGTAACAATGCTTTAGCAACTTTGTATGCAGCTTTAAGGTGATTCATGTGTCCCACCATCAATTAAAAATCCACTCTGACAAATGGAATTAACTGTTACTGACAAACTTGACCTTATAACTAAATCTCAATCTTCATCAAAAAGTGATTTATTCAAAAACAAGCCAAACATCCCCAAAAAGTATACAATTTCAGCTTAAGAAGCACAAAACCCCGCAAAAAGAATTAAAGTCAATTAATTAAAGTAGCAGATAACAAGCAACGCAACAAAAAAAAAAGTCTACATTAAAGGTAAGCAAGTTTCAGATAATCAGAAAAGTTAATAAAAAAAAAAAATTAATCCAGGAAGGAAAGGTGAAATGAAATGAAGGTTGGCGTTTGGGTGAATTGACGATGATTAGAAGTGCGAAAAAAAGAAAAAAAATCGGAAAAGAACAAGACGAAGATTAAAACAAGGTGTGTATATATACAATAAGAATGATTTTTGCTTTCAGCATTTGATTCAATTAATGAGGTAGCACAACATATACAAAGACCGAATACGAGAAAAGGTAGAAACAGAAGAAAAAAAATTAATCTGCTCGGCTATCGACAATGGAAGAAGAATAATGACGAGAAAATCGATAAGAGTGGAAGGAGTAAGCATGTAGGTGTGGGCTGCTGAAAATTACTTCCTTATAGATTCAATTCAGCATGGAATTACGTGTGTGCGGAAGTATGGAATATTTTAAGCCAGGATTGGATATTTAATGGGATATTGGAGCTTGTAATGAAGAGATTTATGAGGAATTTATGGATATCCAAATAGCACAAATAGGTTGAGGGATTCAAAAGCTGGCAGCAGGTTGGAGTGACTCTGGGATGGTGTCGGATTCGATTTAAATGTTGCAACATGGAAAAAAGGATAAAAAAGGTGGAAAGTAGTGTCCTCAGGGCGTCGTGGCACACTTTATGCTGTATTTGGCAAAATCCGCTTAATGCTAGAGTCATGCTGCATTTGGGTCTTAAATCATGGCTTCTTAATTGACAAGAGCTCGAAGTCGACTAAAATTGAATGCCACCATCTTTAAAAACAACAATGCTGACTCGATCCTCAATGCATTACGTGGCTACTGTTTTTTTAACGATAGTAGGCACGCCATTCCCATGGTTTCGAAGGCTCGTCTTTAGACATTAGAGCTGTCTTTAGACATTCCCAACGCTCGGCCAGAGGCCCTCTTGCGCCCCAGCAAAGGAAGTAGGTAATTCAGTAAGTATGTTGACTCAAGTCAACTAAATGTAAGTAGAACTTGACTAATCTGATTGAAGCTGATTCCAAGTCATTACTGAGCAAA
This sequence comes from Chironomus tepperi, assembly GCF_022539635.2. Taxonomy (NCBI): domain Eukaryota; kingdom Metazoa; phylum Arthropoda; class Insecta; order Diptera; family Chironomidae; genus Chironomus; species Chironomus tepperi. The sequence goes on along the minus strand of NW_027226325.1, from coordinate 17,881 downwards.
TCCATTAAATTCTAGAAAATGTCTTAAATCATTCAAACTTACCGAAAAAGCATCCCAGAGTGAAGCTTTCTCATAAACGACTGTTTATTTTTTTCAAAAAAATATATTTTGTCGTTAATATTCAAATTTTTTTTGACCGTTACTTTTACTTTTCTTCGTAACGTAAATTTTTATTTTAAAATTTGTTGAGTTCGAATTTTTCGACAATCTAATGTCGAAAAACTCGAATTTGAGACGGCCACACTCTGCAGCATCCATTCCTTGTTTCACACGTAAATACGTGTATGCAAGAATAATAAATGAATGAATACAAACAAAAATCATTCCATTTCTCATTTAACGACCCTAATTCTTAATCGTTTTCAACATAAAAGCCTTGCAACAGCAAAAATAATCCCCACAAGACACAAAAACATTGTATATGAAAAGTGAGAAAGATGAAAGAGGAGTGAAAAAGGTTTACTTACAATATTAATGGTTGGGTCGTACCTGATGTGCAGTAAAAAAGGATCTAACACTTATCCTCCTCATACCGTCATCATACTCCAGTCCACCCATGTCCTACATAACATAATATTTTTTTAATGCTTAAAATTCATTGCGGAATTGAAAATAAAATACAAAGAGGTGTGATTAAACCTTTTTACTTCTCATTTCCTTTAAAAGTAACAAAAAACACGTGAATTTTCTGGGTTGTCCTAGATCTTCTCATGTTCTGTTTCCTGATTTTTTTCCACAAGCTTGACCCATGCACTCAACTAAGTGAATTCTTTTTTATGACTTCATTGGCCGTAATAAATCTTTCACACTTCTTTTTATATCCTCATACTCGATGCTAAACGATCATTTTCCCTTTTTTTTTGATGATGGTGCAGCTATTCATGGAAATGGAAATAAAAACGAGCAACAGAAAAAACGGGATATTTTGTAAATGATTGTAAATCATGCCTTTATGCAATGTAAATATTATATCCTTTTTTGAAATTTTCCTTTGGGGCAATCTAGGTGGGTAATTAACATAATGGAAATTTAATTTTTTTTTGGAAAGGATTGGAAGGTTGAGAAGCAGTCGAGAAGAGCTAGTGATGACGGATTTCAACAACAACAGTTCTGGGGTCAATCCAAGGGAATTTATAGACGAATTTATGTGAATTTTCGACTTTGGACTGCAGTTTATGATAACACGACGCTCATATACTGGTTAGATACATTGTTTTGATTAAGGAGTTGGAGAAGCTATCAATGGACCAAATGTCAAGGGTTTTTATTATGTTTGGGTGCGCCCCAGCCAAGGAAGTAAGTAAGTAAATTAAAATCGAAAATTGATCCAAATTTTTGAATTTAATTTGACCGTTGAAAAATGTAAAAACCAATATTTTGGGTTAATTTTCGATTTTAATTTCGAAGTTTTCGGAACTAATTTTGAAATTTTTCGAAATGAGATGAAGTTGGTCTGGTTAGGACAAGACTTTGACTTGTCATTAGAATCATTTTGCTACTAAAATTCTAAAATTATCAGCTGAATGTTCAGCACATTAAAATCACCAATTGTACCTATGACTTATTAATTATTAACTTCATTACTGGATCTACCTTTAGATAACTTCTGCCAGTTTCTAATTCCCAACACTTTGGATCGTTGTTCACACAGTGATTCCATGAGCTCTTTGGTCTACCTTGACTTATTACGAGAGGAACTTCCATTGTGTAAATCATATGTACTCACCCTTCCAGCTCCTGTACCTAACAAGTGAATAGCCCCATATGACTCAATCAATTTATTACAATAAACTAAATTTCCGTTCATGAATAACGTCCTGAATATATACTGAATGAGATAATCGGAATGTTACAAAACCAGCAAGTATCATTGACATTTTCATGAGTTACAATAAAAGTCCTCAACAGCAAAAAGTCATTGTGTAAATAGATACAAATAAATCCACCACATGAGATGATATAAGTTGGATGTTATGAAATGTGACAATAAATAATAAGTAGATATATCCATTGGCTATAAATCAATAAATTCATTTGACTTTTTTTTTTGTGTCCTTTTTGTGGATTTACAGGGATTTTACTAAGGGCAACAACAAAATATTTGCAATTATCATTCCACAAATAACAAGCCAGAAATTGAAATTTATTAACCGCCAACAGATATTCATTTAATTGTAATAAAAAGGATACAAATTGTTGACTGTCAATTTTCCTTACTGGATGTTCATCCACAGATTTATTTTCATTTTCTACACAACTTTTTTTACAAGAAAAGTCTCATCTTTTGGATACATTTACATTTTGGAAGCATTGTTATGCGAGAATAATGCTCACAGAGTTGTTATCCGGATGAACTGATAATGATGTCCGGTCTGTATTCTTGGAAGTAAAGTTTTCTTTGTATAAGTATAAAATTATTGATTTAACATTGAATTAATGCATTAAAATTGAGTCTCAAATTATTACAAACTGACGAGGCACAAGAAAGGTTCGACCTGACCCTCTAGATAACGCTTCTGTCATCGCTTTTATATATTTTGTGCCTTCATCAATTTGTGATCAAACTTTAAGTGTTTTCATGCAGGAACTTCAATTTGACCTTTAACTAATTTGAGGAACAACTCTAAAAGTAACAGAATCAAAATAAGAACTTTGCCTCCCATAGTCATCTAGTGCTCTAACGGATGAAAATGTAAAACATTCGCTCTCGCCCTTCCCTTTCTCGTCCGCATCGTAAGCAATTTCGAACTGAATCAATGCGAATAAACATTTTCCATACTTTTTTCCCTTCCTATTTTCATGTGAAAAATTCCTGAGCTCCTGCCGTTCACATATTTTGTTTGTCACATTGTAATATTGAAGTGGAAGTAAGTAAGAATAATAGGAAGGTATGAGAAATCATTGGTGGGTGGAACACCAAATAAAAGTGGCATCAACAGCCATAGAATAAATGTGTATATGTCTCACATTCGAGATTTTTTTTTTTTTGCACATCGAATGGGGAATTTCAGGTGATAAATTTATTGCCGCACTCAAACCTTAATCCCCTCACGGCGACAGTATGAGAGTGGAAGTAAAAAGCAGAAGCACCAGCAATATCAGCTTAACATACAGTCGAATTAAATTTCTTTTTGTGTAAAGCGATGGGCATTTTGTGGCGTTGGGTAATTTATTTTTTTTGGGTATTACTGGTCCCAAACTTTAAATTCTCAAGTTAAAGGAATCGAGTAAAGTCATTAACTGTAACAAGTGGTTAACTGTGACAAATTTCAATTTTTCGTCATCTTGCTAGTGCCAGGCCATCTAAATGACATTTGGAATTTTGCAGTCTTCCCGATCAGGAAGCGGTGCCCTGACAATTATTTTGTAACTAGAGTATCGGGTATCGCCTCTGTTAAGAATCGGCTTCACATAATTAATTCACATGGCTTCACATTACACCCACAACCTCCCAATTCCTCCTGATACCCCTCAGTTTTCAGCTTCACTCGGCTTCACAAAATGGCTTCACATGGCTTCCATTCTTGCTTATCAGCAAAGGAATTGGGTGTTTAAAATATAGGTGCTTTGGTAATAGAATCATCCCTAGCTTCACATAAGGAACAGAACCTTCAGTTATTCATATCATTGAGATACGCTAGGTTGACGCTAAGGCGCTTCGCGGCTAATGAATGTTTAACTAGTGAAGGTGCGCTCAAGACCTCTACACTCAGTATAGTGAGACCAGAACCACTCCTTTGACGACGCTATTATCAACCTATTGTCGCTAGCCTACAAAAGGAGGCTTTGAGCCGCATTTTCACTGCATATGATTCGAAAAAGGACATTTGAAAAATTTCCCATGCCGAGGTTTCGAACCCAAGACTGCTAGGTCGATATCGCAATAATCTATATTATAAACACCCAATTCCTTTGCTGATACAAGAACAGAAGCCTTGTGAAGCTGAAAATTGAGGGCTATCAGGAGGTATGGGGGGTTGTAATGTGATGCCACGTGAAGCCATTTTGTGAAGTCATGTGAAGCTGAAAATTATGAAAATGGGCGTCACGGGTGCTCCCGATACACTAGTTATTATATATTTACCGAAATGCAGAACCTCAACTCACCTCATAAGGAACAAGAACTAGCACAAATTGCTCATCCCTAGCATCCACACAAACTCAAATGTGTATATTTGTATGAATATAAAGACACAAAATACACAGAAAAAAAGGAAGAGAAAATATTTTCGTCTGTTGAAAAGTCACATTTACTTATGGAATGAGGCAAGAGAGACTTTCAAGAATGCACAACGTTTAATCCAGTTATAAGGAGTAATAGAAGATAATAAATCTTTTTATTTCAAATAGGATTTGATATGAATATGTGTGCATATATATGTATGTATATAAGTGTTCAGATTTTCTTATTACTTATTATCCTTCATATGGATGTCTCCCTCAATTCTCATCCACATACAGCTTCTGTTTTTGTGTTAGCTTATTGAATGTGGTATGCTGGGATGATAAATGCACAATATATAGTAGGTGAAATTGAAGACGACATTATATTATGAGGGTGAAGGATCTTAATTCTTTATAAAATATCAGTTTACGTTTACATAATTCATTAAACAGCATGAACGAGAATAAGACATTCAGGCACTTGAGGTTCATTGGCTGGATGGATTTTATTGACATGAAATTTGATTAAGAGAATTAAGTTGTGAGATATTTTGATTTAAATTATTACGTCTTAATGATTATAAATAATCGAGAGTAATAAGGAATCAATTTTATAATAATAAGATATAGACTGTTTAATTTAATTCATAGATTTCAGCATGTTTAGTTTTATTTTCCCTTTTTTATTTTATTTTCAATAAGTTCCTTTTAATCCTAATTATAATCAATATTATTTTTAATTTCATTACAATATTTGTTAAGTACTCACTCTTTCTTATATTTATTTAATTTATTTTACTTTATTTTCACTTTTTAATGTTAACTGCACTTCATTAGACTTTCTTTCTACCTCTGTTCTCCCTTTTATCTCCTCATTCACCTTCTTTTCTTTTTTATAGCAATCTTCTTAGTTCTAAATATTTCATCTTTATAGCAAACTTTTTTTAAAAATTTAAATTATTTCAGGCAGTTATTTTTCAAATCTTATTTTTTCGTTAAATTTCTTTTTATATTTCAAAAGCAACTTAAATTGCTTTTACATTCCAAATAAGCCAAAGAAGATTCATTTTAAATGGAATTTCCATTGAAAAATTGTTGCATTCTTATCATATTCATCATCATTTGCAACTGAGCAGGTATTTCTAAATTATTATTAGTATTGACAAGAGATCTATTAGTTCCTGGCATTAAGCTTCCACTTAAAATATTATTCATTAAGCTCAAAGGACGATTTTCAACATTGTGCACTTGATTTTGTCTATCAACTACTTTGGCTATATTTTTTGAGATGTTGTTTACGGATTCTAAAATTTTCGGTATTATATTATTTTGATCATTCGTATTGAGTGAGTACATTTGTAAGTCTTTTCTGACTTTTACATTTTTATTTTCGCCTTTGTGTTTAAATTGAGCTAAATTAAGAACCGTATTAGCCATCTTAAATCTATATTCTCTTGATACCAAAAATTTGGTATATTTTTTGCAGCTTATTGAGTTTTTAAATTTTATAAAACAGCTTCTTAATGAATAACTTACATAATCAATTTCTTGATTGTAATTATCCAAACCTTGGATGATCATTTTTTTGTCATGTTCGCGTAAGCAACTCACCGATAATACATGTCTTGATTCATTTTGTTGTTGACTTTCTCCAGCTTTAATCAAGAATCGCTCATCTGCATTGTTCATTGATTGAAAGAGAACAGTGTACTTGTTGATCTTAACGCTTCTGATTTTGTCATCTTGTGTCTTCTTGGCCGCATTCATCATGTCTTGAATAATTTTTGGTTTGGTGAAGGACATTCTGACATGTCTTCTTCCATTTCCTAACGTATCGAAATGTATTAGCTTTATGTGGCTCTCTTCATCTTTCCAATTAAAAGCTCGTTTCAATCCAGACACTATATCGATGATAGTAAAGTTATCAGGTACTGACAATAGTTTGACGTGGCTCATCTGTAATTGAATTAAATGAAGAAACAAAATGTATTATTATAGTATAGCATATTTTATAGTTGTATGCTTGATACTATATTTATTATTTATGTTTTCTTTCTTGTTTCAAATAACTTATCCTTCTTTGTTTTTTTCATTTAATTTAGTTGTTAATTTTTCATATTTACTATTGTTTAAATAAATTTGTTACCTATTATTTATTTAAATTTTGTTGTTACTGTTTAGTTCTAGTCTAATTTATGTCTATTTTTGTTCACCTTAATTTTTTTTTTACGAGAATTATGTATTTTATGTCAACAAATAATTTTCAAAGCAATGCTTTAAAAAAAATTTTTGAACTTCAAAATTCAAATTTTGAACTTCTAACAGTTTTATATTTTTTTTTTTTTTTTTGTATATCTTCAAAGATAGTTGGTTGTTTGTTTTTTTTTTTTTTGAGAGGTTTTATAGTAATCTAATTACTAGACTGTTTATTTTACTGTTGGTTTATTATTCCAAACATTTTGTAACGGGTTTTTCCGTTCAATTTTCAAATATTTATGTTTAAGCGCTTTATGTTTATAAGCTTTGTATAGCTTTTTGAACTTTTATGTTCGTTAATATTTTTCGAGCTCAGATGCTCTTTTTATTATTAATATTTTTATTGTTGACAGTGATTAAATATGTTTATAAGTGATTAAGTGATTTAGTATGTTTCTTTTTTAGGTATTTGATGTGAATGTGAAACAGTGATAAAGGAATAGCATAATCATAGACATTTATTTTGGTAACAAATTTATTTAATTTATATTTAATTTTGCAACAGCATGAGCAGGTCTAGTTATAATACTTGGAATTTCTTCCTTGTATTTAGACATTATGCTTCTTTTTTGATTAGTTTCTAATTTTTTTTTGTCTATTTTAAGGTTTAATGGATTGTTTTTTCCGAGTTGAACAGTCACAGATCTAACTTGTGATTCAGAACCGACTTTTATTTCTACGATTCTTCCCATTCTCCAGGAATTAGCAATGGAAGGATCAGCAAGTATCACAATATCGTCAACATTCAAAGGAGCTTTCTTATCAACCCATTTTTCTCGGTACATAATGAGTGGTAAATAGGCTTGTAGCCAATGTTTCCATAAAACATTGGCTAATACTTTTATATCAGTCCAATATTCATTTAGATTTTCTATTTTTTTTAGGTAATTTGGAACTGACTGAATATTTTGTCGTCCAATGAGGAAATGATTAGGAGTCAAGAAAGTATTATTAATATCAGCAATTGGGAACATCGTCAAAGGCCTGTTGTTTAAAATAGCAGCTATTTCATACAGAATAGCTCTCAATTGAAAATCATTATATTTTTTGCTGCTGTTATTAATTAATGAACTCATTTTTAGCAAAGCCTTTTTAGTAAGTCCTACAAATCTCTCGACGGATCCTTGCATGTGAGGAGCTTTTGCTGGAGGAAAAGTCCATTCTATAGGCTCTATTATAATGCCATTTTTTAATAGCTCAGCATTCCACTTAGCATGAGCTTCTTTCATAATGTTATGGGCACCAATAAAATTGGTGCCATTGTCTGTGACGATTCGTTTCATGGATCCACGGAGATTAATTACATTCTGTAATCCTATCAACGTAGATTCAGAAGTCAAATCTTCTATTAATTCAAGATGGACTGCTCGTGTGGTCAAACAGACACATACGAAGATGTATCTTTTTATGTCCCTATTTCGATAATTTTTTACAAGTAATGGACCAGCTAGATCAATAATCGCGTTACTAAAAGTGTGTGACTGATAATCAAGCCTAGTTAAAGGGAGACTTCCCATTAACGGAATTTCAGGTTTGGCATTAATCCTTTTACAGACATAACAATTTTTTTTATTACAGAATTTACTGTCCATCTTATGTGTGGTATATAAAATCTACTCAATAATCTAGTGATGACAGTGTTATTCATCATGTGATGATTATTTTTATGATAATTCATGATGTAAAGTTTTGTCAAATCATGTACTTTAGGGAGAATAATAGGGTATATTCTTTCATATCCAAATTTTTTTACATTATCTAAGGAATGTGGGATTCTAGATGTTGCTCTTAAAACTCCATCTTTGTCTAAAAATGGTAATAATTTGTAAATTCTGTTGTTTGTATTTAGTTTCTTTCCTTTAACTAATAGAGCAATCTCCTTTTCATAATTATCATGTTGGGCTAATTTTATTGCTAACATTTCTACAAATTTATACTGACTGGTTTTGTCATTTATTTCTAGTGACAATAATTTTAACGACTCATTAAGTTTTGTAATTTCTTGTTTTATAGCTCTATCATGGGGATTATTACTTTTCTTTTGTTCTAAATCAGCCACTAGACGTTTTAATTTCTTGTAACTGACAACTTTTTTCCATTTTAAGGCAATTATTCCATTATTTATCAGAGTGTTAATATTACTATATTTACTGGCATCTAAGATATTATTATTAGTCTGTAAAATATCACTTTCAATATCATTCGTTACATTTATAGTGTTATTGGACTCAAAGGTCCAATTACTTTCCTGCAACCGAAAAATTTCAGGATAAAACCATTTATTGTTACAATGAATTTCAGGCATAGCGTTCTCTTTAGTGCCATAATCGGCAGGCATTAATTCTGAAGGAATCCAATGCCAATTATTTTTTTCAGTTACTTTATTAATTATTTCTAATCGACGACTAACGTAAATGGTAGCTTTTTTTGCCCCATTTTTGATCCATTCAAGAACAACTTTACTGTCTGTGACATAAAATGTTTCATCAAAGATTAAGTCATGCATTTTTTTGACATCACATGACATTTCGACTATCTTTGTTGCGACATTTAATTCCAATTGAGGTATGGTTCTTTTTTGATTAAGTGGAACAGTGAATGTTTTGCCGTAAATCAGTCTAACATTAATTTGTTTATTGTTCTTATCTATGAATCTAGCATAAATTAATCCACATAACATTTCATTTCCGGCATCGCCAAAGCACCACAATTGTTTCTTACATACCTCGCTGTTATTTTCACAGTAATTTCTTGGCACCTTGATGTTTTTTGCTTCCTTAATCCAGTTAACACACAACTTCCAATGTCCTAAAAGTTCAGCTGCAATTTCCTCGTCCCAATCAATTCTCGATTTACACGCTCTGTGATAGACGATTTTTAATTTTGAAGTAATAAATTGTAGTAAACCTAGTGGATCAAAGATGCTCATTAATAATTTTATAACGTGCCTTAATGTGGGAATTTTAGATCCATTAAGGATTTCAATAGGAATCTTAGACAAGCTGAAATCTAGATATATTTCATCATTTTTGAAATCCACGTTATATCCCAACAATTTTTCACTGGTTTCATGAGTAAAAAGCTTGTCATGTTTCAATTCATCTTCATTTAATTTAGACATAATCCCGTTAATGACAGTTTTATCATTACTGTTGATCTTTAGTAAGTTAAATCCCCCAGAATTTAGTATTCTTTTAATGTCAACTAATAAATTTATTGCTTCTTCTGACGTATTGACAGACATTACAATATCATCTACATAGGAATTTTTTATTATGGCTTCTGACGCTTCTTTTTTTATTTCTATGAATTCTTTAGCAACTAAATTTTTCACGAATTGTGAAATTACAGGACTACATTTAGCGCCAAAGGGAAGAACGTTCATCTTGAAAATTTTAATTTTTTCATCAGGTGAAAATCTAAAAAGGAATCTAAGGCAATTTGTGTCTTCTAAGTCAACCTTAATTTGGTGAAACATCTCACCTATGTCCCCTTTAATTAAATAATTTCCTTCCCTCATCTTAAACAAAATCTTTAATAAATTATTATAAAGATTTGGGCCAGCGATCAAATAATCGTTCAGACTTTTACCGTTGATCTTAGAAGCCAAATCCCAAATTAGCCTAGTTCTTTTATTTGGTGGGTGGATAAAGAAAATCGGATTATAGTATGCCTTTAAATGAGGTTTGAAGGCCTCTTCATAACTCATTTCAGAAGCATATCCTTTTTCCACTAAGTTCTTAATTTGACTTTTACATTCATCAAATCTATTTTGTCGTAAAGCCTCTTTTTCGACTATGTGATATCGTCTTATGGCTACTTTAAAGGATTCATTTGTGGGGAGATCAATTTCTTCCTTATTCCATAATAAAGGAGATACATAATGATTGTCATTAATATCTTTCTTAACTTTTATTTCAAGTAAGTTTAATGCGATAGAATCTTGTTGTACGTTTGAGTCATCTTCTTTAGGAAGACGATAATCACATCCCATAATTTCTCTTTCTATTAGATCCAATTCTTGCTGTTCTTCAGCAGTTAACGTACAATACAGATTTGATTTATTTTCAACTAAAGGAATTATTTTTTTGTGGATGTCGTTATAAATTTTTTGTAAAGGATATTCTGTGCCGAATATGTAATCTCCAAGGGGTGATTTTATTCCTGTATACTGACATTTTTCATTACTGATTGCTCTGATTGACTCTAATTGTTCAAAATATATAGAATTGTCGATTCCAATTATGCCATCGATTTTGTAATAATTCAACAACTTTAATCTAACAAATTGAGGGAATTGGCCGAGTGTAAAATTCTTTAGCATGAAATTTTTGAGGACATATTTCAAGATTCTTGACAGTTCTAAAGTAAGTTAAATGACATATGTCTTTATTGAAAGCATTCGACATATTTACTTTGATTATTCGAGAACTATTGTCTATTCTTTTCTGATTTCCGGACCAAGTGATTGTCAAAGGTAACCAAGGACCCTTCAATTTCAACTCATTAGCTACACTTTCTTCAATTAAAGAAACAGTACTTCCGGAGTCGATGAGGAAGGCACAATTTTTTTTATTTTCTAATGTTAATACTAACACGCTTAAGATGGATTTATCACTATTATTAGATGTGTTATTGTGACTGTTATTATTTTTATAGTTAGAAACTATATGAGAAAGTCTATGGTTATTGCTGTACTGGTTTAAGTAATTTCTTAATTCTTGAGGAATATTGGAATAGAAAGTATTGTTTGTTATGTCATCAATTAAACTTTCTACTTCATTTTTTTCATTATTGCTATTTTGACTGGAATCAGCTTCTTGCTTAACATTATTTACAGGATTTGGAGTATTATTCCTGTTAATATTGTTATTATTATTGGCGATTTGTGATTTATTGGCTTTACGTTTATAGCAGAATAACGAATGATGAAAATGAGTACAACCGTCTATTTTACATCTTAAATTAGTATTATAAGGACAAGGATTATGCTGACTTTGTCCGCAATAAGTGCAGACTTTAGCTTTTTTAGCTAATTCCGAAACAGTTTTTCCGTCAAGTTTCCACAACGCTGTACACCTATTTCCTGAATGCTCATTATTCTTGTGAAACCAACAATGTAGGGGTTTAGAACGATAAGGTACTGGAACAACAGAAGTCTGGGGAGTGTTTGATTTTATAAATGAAGTTTTTTGTTCGGACTTCAAATTGGTAATTCTTTGTTTTTTATTATGGTCTTTTTGTGATGGTTTTAGATCTGACTTTTTTTCAGCACTTATTAGTCTGTCATTTCTTATACTGGCCTCTAGTCTGGGTAATTCCTTTTCAAGAATCTCAATAAAATGAGTTATAGATGGGATAATTCTACTATTTTCCAATTCCGCTTGACGAAATTCCCATTTATTTTTTAAAAAAATAGGTAGGACATCAGATAAGTTAGCCAAAAATCTTTTATTAGAGGAATAAGATAGGTCTTTATATGCATCTGCTAGAATGGAAAAATTGCGAACTCTGTCAATATATTCAATCAATTTCTGTTTGTTGTCTGCCTTTATTCTTCCAAGATTTTCTAATGCTGTGGCCTCTGTATGTAGAAAATTGAAGCTATGTTTGAGACGTTTATTCACATCTTCTATACATTTTATATAAGTTTTTGGGTTAAAAAGACCCTTTCCTCCAATTCGTTTTACTTCATCATCTTTGATAGCAGATTGCAATCTTATTACATTTTCATCATCATCAAATAAAGTTTTGGTTCTAGTGAAAGCAGCATAAAAAACCGACCAAGATAAATCAGAATCTATTACAACTGGTAATTTATTATACTGTAGTTTCACAATGTAAGATTCAAGTTCACAGGAGTTAGATATTTCATTATTTTGACCAGTTACAATTTTCTTTCTTGAGTAAACTCTACTCTTATCATCTTCTCTGGAATAAAGTGTTTTTGATGGAGTTTCTTCTTCAGCTTCTGATCTTAACATTGTATTTCTATAATTATAAGTAGGCGGAATACTATTACGATTAATTATTTTTGGGGATTCATTAACCTCCAGGCTCAAATTTTTAAAGATATTCATGCATTCACTACATACAAATGATTCAGTTACACAATCAGCAGTTGAATCTTCATCATCTTTTAAACATATTGGATGACATATCTTTTTACATCCTTTACATGTAAAAGCATGTCTTTTGGCATCTTTTTTACAAACAGAACACATTCTTACAGGACTAGATGGAGAACCACGAAATAAAGGAGCATTTAAATGGGCATTATAATTGGAATTGACAATATTTGAAGACGATTCAGCATTTACATTCAATTTTGAAGGTTGAGGTCTTAAAGTATTATTTCTTTGGGATATTTGAGTGTTATTTGTAAAAGAAGTAGATCTGACAATTTGAGACTGATCAAATTCAAGAAAAGCTTCATCATCACTATTTAATACAATATTTGACATCTCATTGGTTATAGTTAGCAAATTATTCTCCTGCTGGATTTCATCATCACTACTTTCTTCATTAATGTTATTTATAGGCGTTCTTGGAATGGCCATATCATTTGTGAATTTATGGGTTATTTTCAATGATTCATTTAAGTTTAACGAATGTATTTTACATGTGAATTCTTTTTTACTGGATCTTTTTTGTAGACAATTTTTATGGACCCAGTATTTGCAAAATTTAGTTTTGCATTTTATCTTTTTGTCAGACTTGAAAGCTACTTTATTGCAGTAATTGCAATTTCTCATTAATTGTTTTTAAATGTTAGTTAAATATGAATATTTTTATATAAACAAAATTTCAGGTTATATAATTTTTTCTTTCATTATTTTCTCAGATAGAGATTAAAATGTATAAATAATCGAGAGTAATAAGGAATCAATTTTATAATAATAAGATATAGACTGTTTAATTTAATTCATAGATTTCAGCATGTTTAGTTTTATTTTCCCTTTTTTATTTTATTTTCAATAAGTTCCTTTTAATCCTAATTATAATCAATATTATTTTTAATTTCATTACAATATTTGTTAAGTACTCACTCTTTCTTATATTTATTTAATTTATTTTACTTTATTTTCACTTTTTAATGTTAACTGCACTTCATTAGACTTTCTTTCTACCTCTGTTCTCCCTTTTATCTCCTCATTGACCTTCTTTTCTTTTTTATAGCAATCTTCTTAGTTCTAAATATTTCATCTTTATAGCAAACTTTTTTTAAAAATTTAAATTATTTCAGGCAGTTATTTTTCAAATCTTATTTTTTCGTTAAATTTCTTTTTATATTTCAAAAGCAACTTAAATTGCTTTTACACATACTCAATCATTATATATTCTTCTTTAGACTTTATGTCCAAATGTCAAGGTTCCAATAATGCCCACAGCTCTGTAAATATGTATAAATAAAACCACATCATCATCATCGTCACCAAACGACTGTCTCATTATTTTCAATGTCATTTTATGATGACTTTCTTTCTTTGCCTCTATACTAGAATCATGAGATACTTATGAACTATTTTCTTGTTATCTTTATAGTCATCAAAGTTATGAATTTGAGTCATAGCATTGAAATAAAAGAATGTTTGTGCTGAACGTCATGTTCTTATGATTTTTTAAGATGGCAAAAAGATTTTTTGTATAAAAAGGCGATTCCTGAATTGAATCTTCTTGGTTAAAGTCAACAAAAAAATAAATATTTTTATCTTTTTAGGAATTCAGAGGCTGTCGTGATATAAAATTACAGTTGTATGAAAACATCTCATCGTATTTTTATATTTCGTAGAAGGGACGAGGCATTAAAGCAATCGCTTTTTAAATGTTTTATGATTACGACGCTGAATATTAAATTTTTTTTGTGCCATTTTTAAATTCAGTCAGGCTGTTGTGACTGAGAATATCGTCATAAATTATGGGATGAGATTTGCACCTTCCTGGGATAATAAATGGAAATCTAGAGGTGGTAATTGTTGGTTATTTTGGAAATTAATTGAATTTTATTTTTGGATGTTGCATTAACTTCAGTGATGTGGCTAGGATTATTGATATTTGGAATCAAAAATTGAAGTTTCTTAAATGAAAATTTGAGATCTATTCTGGATACTACTCTAAAATGAAACCAGATCGTGCTTTCAAGAGCAAGTAAGGTTAGAGTAACACAAGCTGGTAATCTCAACTAGTATATTTAAGGAGAGCAATCGCTCAAGAACGTGCTCTATGACTGTTAGGAATTGTATGACAACCTGGTCGAAAAAAATTTCTACGTCAGTAACGGATAGTTTTTGCTAATTTACTCAAATATTTTCCATTATACTATACGATTTTATATTTTTAACTTATAGAACTCGCCGAGACAAGCAATTTGGTACCAAATTTTCATACTTTCGATGCTTAGTTCCTTTGCTAGAGCCATTTTTATATCCGTTACTGACGAAGAATTTTCGGGATTTGGGAATTTGAGCATACAAAGCCATTAATAACTTTCTTTGTGTAACAGTTACTTTAAAAATTTAAGGACTCAATTGTGCATGGGCTTCTTACTGACATTGCTGACTACTAAATTTAGGAATTAAACTTGTTTAAGATAGTAAAATTAACATTTTTGTTAAAAAAATTATGTAACGGTTGGCCATAAATTTGAATTTTTCAACAGAAAATTTAGTCAGCAAAATTATTGTAAACAAACAAAAAGTTATTCAAAACTAATTAATGAAATAGGAATTGAACTAATATTCAGGCAGAGAATGATTAAATAAAGTGTATTCTGTGGAATAATCGATCTTAATCAAAGGCATAGAATAGATTTAGTGATTTTTTTCAAACAGTACGTTGCATTCACACAAATTGTTCTATGATATTTGAATTATGAAAAACCGTTATTGAAATTTCCTCAAATTTTCGACCAGGCCGATGATATTTTGTGCCATTTTATGCATGAACCTTGCGACTAGGTTACCCTTCACAATGGTGCAGAGACATATGCAGCTTGGATGAGTCCAATGGATCGGGCGATCATTTGATGCATTGTTGCCAAGACGTTGCTTTACTTTTCTCATTTACGGATTTGTTCCGACAAAGCCTCCATAATGTCCAGATTTTTCAAGAAGTCAAGAAATCGTTCTTTCTATAAGTTGTTTGCCGTTGACGTCATACCTTGGTGCCCGTGCTACACACAAGAGCGATTGATATCTTTTATTAACACCAAATTAAAGCAGCCTAAATTTGGCAGCCATATGTACTGCTAATAGGGTTCGGAAAAATACTAACTGATAATCTGTAAGTTATTAACATGTAGATTATCTACAGAAAATCTACAGTTATTTACAGTTTGCAAACTGTAGATAAATTTTCAAATGAAAAAAAAAAAACCGTTAATCAAATCTGAAAATTTTGTAAACAAACAAAATTTTTTTTTATTCCTTATTCACATCAAATACACTAAATTTGTTGCAGGTATTCATCACTAACAGTGTATTTAAGCTAAATTTGGTTCCGTAACCCTTTTTGTTCTTGATAATAATCAATTTAATAGGTTTAAATTCTAAAAATGTTTTTTTGTGAATAGTTTGTATGAAAAAGAAAGGAGCAGCGAAGCTGCTAAAGATTATTGTTTAACCAATTGTAGAATGATCTCGTGAAAGAATTGAACGTCACAAGCAATCCTAAAGACTCAGTAACGAAAAAATTGAAAAATTCATATTTATTTACGTAAATTCTTCGATTTTAAAGGTTGTTGATACCAAAAATTAGATTTATGGCGTGATTCTCTCTAGTGCTGTTGAAATCAATTCATAAGTTGGTGAAATTGATATAAACCAACAACTCTGAAGGCGTAACGGTTTCCCTTATTTTGTTCTAAAATTTGAAATAAGGAATTTTTACATTCCTTATTTTGTGCAATAAGTCCGTTAAATTTCTTTAAACTAAATCTTTAAAGTATGATTTCTAAGCAATAAATCAACTTATGAGCTATGCAAAACATAAAAATAAAATGGTATATCTAATCGAAAAGTGAATAATAATTGACAAAACTAAGAGAAAAGTAGTAAAATTAATTAAAATCAAATTATCTTTGTTACTTGTTTTGTTGTGTGTTTGTATGTATTAGTAATATTTACAAAAGTGACCAATCAGAATTAATTTAAGTTTTTTTGCTGTGAATTCTGTCAATATTGAATAAAATACCTTCTAATATCAAGAAATATTATTAAGGAATTACAAAAATTTTAATTATGATACATAATTCTTGTTGATTGCTTTGAAAAAGTTGGAAAAACAAAAGACAAAAATTTTGATTTGTATATGTGTGTGTAAATTTTTCGTACACAAAATGAATTCAAATTCAAAATTTTGGACTAAATAACGGAAACTTTTGCTCTTCAGAGTTGTTGGGATATAAATTCATCAAAATAAAAGATTTTTGAACAAAAATTATAACGATTATTTTCGTTTTGAACAAAAAATCTACAGTTAGTTATCTACGGTTTGCAACTGTAGTTAAGTGTAGATAACTGTAGATAACTGTTAATAACTGTAGATGTCCGAACCCTAACTGCTAAGCAGAGGTGGCTTTCATTTAGTATTAATAAAAGAGGTTAAGCGGTGCCTTAAAAGCTTCGTTGCGTAGCCTTCTTCATTTGTGTTGGTCGGAAATTTGTACGCCACAACCAAAACTGTACACATTATACTTTACCGAAATCCCGGTCCCGGAAGATTTTCGGGACTATTGACGGTCCCCGGCTTTTGACCGAAATATCAAGAAAGCATAGCACATAGCATCAATCGTGAAGTACAATCATAAATAGGGCTGGATAGGCCACGCACTCGAAAATGGAATAGTGTTGTAGCTGGTTGAGAGACACAAGCTTGCTATACAGTCCTTGGCTGAAATCCACAAGGTAAAAGGCGTCCAAGAGTACTCCAAGGGCAACATGGCGTATGACGGTAATAAAGGAATGCCAGTAAGATGTCAAAACTGAGAATTTGTACAAGATTTGTGATACAGCTAGCAACAGAGTCAGATCGAGAGCATTTTGCAGCAACCAAGACTCCGTATCGGATCATAGTTCCAGTAAGTAAGCATAAAGTTCATGGG
The DNA here is from genome assembly GCF_022539635.2 of Chironomus tepperi. Lineage (NCBI taxonomy): Eukaryota > Metazoa > Arthropoda > Insecta > Diptera > Chironomidae > Chironomus > Chironomus tepperi. The sequence continues at coordinate 360 of NW_027226325.1, read as the reverse complement.
TTTTCCAAAATAATGTCGGCGCAATACAGTTTGGACAATAATGTCCTAAAATAATATATCTACCATAAATATTGACAGCTTGCTTCCAACAAAAAAGAAACGACTGTTCAAACAGTTCCGTTCAGTTGTTGGACCCTTGATAAAAAGAATTTAATAAGTTTTGTGCATGAAAATCTATATCACATCGAGTTTATATGCACAGCACCAAACCGCACGCTCACATTTCAAGAGTGATAATAAAAAAAAAAAGTTTATGTGCTTAAGCATCAACGACAGACAGGGAAAAAATTATCATTTCATTCTACTTGCTGCTTATTTCAACTGATGAGCTGCAAAAGAAATTCTTTTTATGCTCCAGCA
>NW_027226324.1:0-28527 GCF_022539635.2 Chironomus tepperi | reverse complement strand
CACATACTGGTCAGAATAAGTAAGTAATCTTCAAAGCAGCAATTCACGACATCGCATTTGCAAAAGTGTATGGCTGTAGCATAGACAGTCGCCTAATTTTGTTTGTCTTCCCTATATGCTTTATCACCAACATAATTGGAGAATATAAGTCCTTGGAGACTGCTTATGCTAAACGACCTCAAATCATACAAATTTCGAGTTCGATTCTCTCCACTCAGCAATAGTCTTTAATACTCTAAATATACAACGTCGTTATATTCTTTAAATATCAACATTAATCTCCAATTCCATTTTACTTAGGCGTAAGCATAAAATTCGTTAAATTATTCCCAAAAATAGTAAATTCAAAATTCATTCAAAAATCCATCACAATCATCCCCCCGCAAATTTTGTTCCACAAAAAATTAATTAACTCAACAAATGTTTCACAATTTTCATCTAAAAAAAGCAAAAAACTTCAATGGAAAAACAGCAAACAGCATCAAGGCATCCCATTTGTGGTTATTGCCAAAAGGCAATTAAAATTTTCATTTTCAAAAACTCAATTCCAAATTCTCGGAAGCTGCCTCTTTTTCATATCAATAATAAACATTATGTACAAATGGAATTAAACATCACGCTTTATACAGTCAGTCACACAGAAAATTAAACGCACCAAGCACAGCCAAAAAACCAAAACTTTGATTAAAAATAAGAATTTTTTAGTCTATAGAAATGAAATATACACAATGGAATATGAAACAATTAATTACTGTCGTAACGAGATAGGGTTCAGTCTCTAATTCACAGCATCAGCCCCTTGTGCACATGTACACACAAAAAAAAGAGGAGATATATTCGTTAAAGCAGAAAAATAGACAATAGGAGAAATGATATAAAATGAATAAAACATTTATTACTCGAATGAGCTTGAGAGTCTGCTGTCTGACGCAAATATTACAGTATTTCGTCATTGTCGTTGCTTTGTGTACAGATGAGCAGAGTTGGCATAATATTCAACATAATTATGAAGTTGATGAAGATGTCAAATAGAGCAGTTTTGAATGTGTCGACAATAAGAATGACAGAATATGTTCCTGATGCCGAGACCAAGACTGAGACTCCTTGGGTAGTCTTGAAATCGAGACTTTAGGAAACCTTAATTAACAGCTGTCCATAATATACAAAGATCATGCTCACATTAATGAGTATACTCAAAGCATGCTTTTTTCATACAAATGAGCATGCTCACAAAAGTGAGTATACTCAGAGTATGCTCTTTGTCTGTTAGGGTGTTATGATTTTAGAAACTAAAAAAAGTGCATTTTTTCATACAAAAATGTGTCAAAGTCAGCTATCATGCTGCCGTCAGAACTATGCTTTCTCGCTATCGGGATTGGGATATCTCGGGATTTCCCGATCCCAGAAAATCCCGAAAAATCCCGAAAATTTCAATTCCGATCCCGATCCCGAAAATTTATCGGGACCGGGATTTCGAGAATGGATACTCAGAACAACATCGCGTTTTACCATTAATATGCCGATGGAGCGAACACGCTGTGTTGATCGAGTGAGACAATAAGAAGCAGATGCAATAAATCGGTATAATCGTAAAGTATAAGATGAGAAACACTATATTAAGTGCTCAGAGGTTAGATTCTAGTCAACATCTAAGATAAGCTCGAGATCAAAGTTGAAGCCAGAAATATTTTAAGGTCGAGAGTTGGTTTGGAATGCAATAATTTAGGGGTTTTAGGAATTTTTGCGTCGAAAAACTCAATTAAATCAATGAATTTAGTCCACCAAGGAAATGGAGAGTCTGCCCCAAATCGTCTTCTTTTGGGTACACCCCTATAAGAGCGCAATCCAAGGAAATCATACTTAGGGGCCGATGGATTGATAAATTCTTGATTATACCCATGTAAATGCTCTAGATATCTCTATGCTGAACAACTAGCTTCAGGGTATTGATTCTATAATATTCGATTGGAATAACCTCGATTGACAGCTACTCAAGTGAAGATTGAAGAAAATTATCAAGAAATTAATTGAATAGGACATTGAGGTTCAGTTGAGATTCAAGTCAATCTGAATCTTATATGAACTCAACTCGACATTCCATCCAAAATCTGAGTCGACTTTACACTCTGGTTTCACCTTCCAATGACACAAAATTCTAGGGTTCGCCCAGATGCGCAGGCCTGCATTTTTCTGCATCTGTGCATCTATGCGCATCTAATTTTGACAAACCTTACCAAATTCCCTCAAATCTACCCAAAAATCAACCCTGCCTTCCATAAAGAACAAAGCACAAAAGAGAGAAAGCAAGAATTTTATGGATGATAGCGAAATGAATGTAATTGAGTGTCAGATAGTAATTAGAATTGTACAAATTATTCATTTTATCTTCTTTTTTTTTTCGTACACTCAAACCCTTTTCATTCCTCGTACATATTTACTGATAAGAATGAGATACTTCCATTTTCCACACAAACTTTGATGATGGAACGATTTTATAACCGGAATATTTTTAAATACATTATTATTATGTACATAAGATCGCATCTGTTTTTGATAATGTTTCCATGCTGCCTTTTTTTTTTCATACACACATCTATGAACATAAATTGTTAACTGCTATGTGATATAATTAATCAACAATATTCATGCCTCAGCACTACTCAATTTACATAGATTCTAAACGTTCTGTCTTGTCTTGTCGCCGTTTAGAGGAAGATAGACTGTGGAGCGTCGTCTGAGTGGGGTTGGAGCTATCAGGGGTGTATTCAGGGGGAAGACCCCCATTTTTTGGGAAATCTCGTCAATTTTTTAGGGTTTTTTGTGACAAAAATCACAAGACATTCCGTAAATTTTGGTGATCCATTAAAAAGTGACCCGCATACCCCTCCCACATACACCAAAGTACTCTTGGAAGGAAGCTGTGATTTTGGTGATCAACAGACGGAAGCGTTAGAGCCATAGAATCAACGATATAGCTAAATTGCCAGCCATAGAGTTAAATAGCCAGTCATAGAGTTATACAGCTCCTCTTGGAAAGAAGCTGTGGTTTTGGCGATTAACAGACGGAAAAGAGGCAATACAGCCATAGAGTCAGCGATATAACTAAACAGCCACTTTTAGAAGCTATATTATGGGCAATTGACAGGCAAAAGCTATAGAGCAAGCGATGGAGCAATAAAGCGAAAAAGCCAGTCTTAGAGTCATGGAGCCATTTGATGGGTTTGGGCGTCATTCGATGGATACCATGGATCACAATTGATCTGTACAACAAGCATAGTAATTAAGTACCCCAACCCTCTGGCTGCACTCCTGGGTTGGGGACGAAAGCCAGCCATACAGACAGCATTAGGCGTTATCTAAGGAAGATTGTGAACCACAATTGATCTGTACGGCAAGCTAAGTAAGCAAGGAACCCCTACCCCCTGGGTACGTCCCTGAGTTGTATATTCTAAATGCGAATTATTGAGTTATAAATTTTATTTTTGAGTTTTTAAAGTTTTAGCGATTCTTAAAAATACCTCAAAAATTGCCAAAAAAACGTTAAAATTCCAGTCACATCCTTAAAGTCTCTTCCGCATCATTCGGACATTTCATTCCATATCATCAATTTTTCATTTGTTTCTCGCTTTCATCCACTTGCAACCAATATGCTTAATCATGGATGAAGATGAGCTATGCAATAAAAAGAAGAGGAAACGGCGTCTTCTTCACTTCTTCTTATTATTCCATCCATCCATAATTTTTTTTTTCTATTTTTCTTCTTTGCCTTGTTACACGATACAGTCAATAACACGACAAACTTGGCACAAGAAAAAATGGCTAAAGTAAAGAATGAGCAAAAAATAAGCTATTGAAGGGAAGAGAGCGTAAAGGATATTATAAGAATGGAATCAACTTACAAAAATGGCTAAGTAAACAATATTTTCATTTTTATCGAGTTATGCTGTTGGTTGTGAATGAAAATAGCAAGAAAATGTGCTTAAAAGAAGCGAGCTTTAATTTTTTATAAATAGCACATATACCAACATTGAAATTGATGGTTTCATGTTCCATTCCTTATTTTACATCCTCTTTTCAAGCAGATGTTTTAGATCACTCTCAATTTGGAGATGAAATTTGAGACAAACTACAGAATCTGTAGTAAAAGTTTGATGTATAGTAAAGTTGATGCCTTTATAAAATCAATATTGCAGGGATGTAGGTATGAACATAGCCAGATTGATATGCCAGAAGCATAGCCAGATCAATATGGCAGGAACTTAGCCAGATAAATATGGCATGAATGTAGCCAGATTAATATGGCAGGAATGTAGCCAGATCAATATGGCTGAAATGTAGCCAGATCAATATGGCTGAAATGTAGCCAGATCAATATGGCAAGAATATTGCCAGATCAATATGGCAGCAATGGAGCCAGATAAATATGGCAAGAATATAGCCAGATCAATATGGCAGAAATGTAGCCAGATCAATATGGCAGGAACTTAGCCAGATAAATATGGCAGGAATGTAGTCTGATTAATGTGGCAGGAATATAGCCAGATCAATATGACAGGAACTTAGTCAGATAAATATGGCAGAAATGTAGCCAGATTAATATGGCAGGAATGGAGCCAGATCAATATGGCTGAAATGTTGTCAGATCAATATGGCAAGAATATTGCCAGATCAATATGGCAGAAATGTAGCCAGATCAATATGGTAGGAACTTAGCCAGATAAATATGGCAGGAATGTAGTCAGATTAATGTGGCAGGAATATAGCCAGATAAATGTGGCATGAATGTAGCCAGATTAATATGGTAGAAATGAAGCCAGATCAATATGACAGGAATGTAGCCAGATGAATATGACAGGAACTTAGCCAGATAAATATGGCAAGAATATAGCCAGATCAATATGGCAGAAATGTAGCCAGATCAATATGGCAGGAACTTAGCCAGATAAATATGGCAGAAACTTAGCCAGATCAATATGACAGGAATGTAGCCAGATCAATATGGCTGGAATGTAGCCAGATCAATATGACAGGAATGTAGCCAGATCAATATGGTAGGAACTTAGCCAGATAAATATGGCAGGAATGTAGTCAGATAAATATACCAAGAACTTGTCCAAATCAATATGGCAACATTTTAGTCAGATCAATATGGCAGGAACGCAGCCAGATCAATATGGCTGTGGGTTGGATAACCTCAAAAACCCCACTTTTTTCTACCCCCTCCATAAAACCCCAAACCCCTTCCCACCCTGAATACACTTCTGTCATGATCATCTATTATGTGCTACTAAGATACATTAGAGCTGTTAACCTTTTATCATAGATCTAGATCAGTATTATATGACTTTCTTATAAAATTCACAGTTTCTTGCCTAACAAGGAAGGTAAGCCACTTATCCTACCTTCAATATCAACCCCCATCTCCCAACAACTTCTGATATTCCAACCAAAATTTCCTTCTTATCACTGGACAACATCATTACAGTCCAAATATGTCCATATGTATATATTTTATGGTAAGATAAATTAAAGACAGTTGACTGTCAGTTATGGCACAAACGTGAAGATAATATTCATGATTGGTTTTTTTGGGGTAGGAAATTTATTGCGCAATAATCAATACTTGCAGATGGTCATAAATTTATAAGTAGTATCAAGTATATAAAGAAGGAAGTAATCAGTAAAGTTATGGAAGTTGGTATGAATTTGAAGGTTGTTTGGATTAGTATTAAATATGGGGCTTTATTGATGATATTGTGATAGCTATTTATAGCTTAAGTAGCTTTTTCATGAATTTGAATTCTTATTTGCTAGGTGGAATGGGAATAGTGGATGTTGTCTGAAAGGTCGAAAGGCCGACATTGACCTTGGCGATTGAATATTGTAGAAACAGGAAAAAAGTTCAATATTTCCATAATATCTTCTGAATTGGAAAGATCTTGATCTCATCTATCGGATGTTTAGTATTGAGGTTTACTAATTGCTAGATTTCCAGATTGGAGTTGTTTTCAACATAACGATAAAAGATGAGCAATGAATACTGAAGAGTTATAGAGAAGAATGTTCAAATGTGTTTTCTGCCACGCTACCTTACAACCTCCGATAGCTCAGTAGATTAGAGCACTCGGCATATAATCGACTATGAAGCTTATTGTGTTCGAATCCTACTTGGGCTATGTTGTGAGAACTGAACTTTTCCATTTAAACCTGAGAATTGTAAGGTTCTTGAAGATTCTTGTTTTTTTGGTCGAAATATTAGAAAGCATTTCAATATTCTAAAATGAATTAAATTAATTTAAACAAGTTAATCAGTATAGTTTGATGCCGTTAAGGTAAAGAAGCATAGTAGATAATAATCTGCAACCCTTAAAGCAGCACAAGCATCTCAATTGCCTTAATTCCAATTACACTGGGAATTTTAATCCCGGAATTGCATGTGATCCTGGAATTAATCTCAGGATTCAGAGTAAATTAATTTCGAAACTGAAATCCCTACTTAACCCTAATGTCATAGTGTAATTTGTGATTGTGAAGTGATTTAGTGGAGTTTTTGGATTTTATCCAAGAAATTTATCCACAAAGGAGAGTTGGTGAGGGTCTAACCAACCTCGAGGGATTTTGGGGTCAAAGCAGCTGATGTCATCCTTAGAAACAGCTAAAATTATCCTTAGAATTAGATTTAAAAGCCAAATCTGATTTTGTTTGGGAAAGTCAACTCTCCTTCACCAAAATTCAGAGTCGACTTAAAGGTCTTCTTAGAACTAGACAAGCAATTAGTCAAATTGAGCTCCTATCCACTGGTACCTAGAATTGCATTCATCCTAGTCTGTTAGTCTTTGTATCAATAAAATTGATATAAATCAGGAAACTCTTGAATCCAACTCCTCAATTCAAAATAAATCAAGCATAATTTTTCAAACATCAAATCCTTTCAATACTTCTCAATTATCCCCATCACACACTTCCATTCATCCACAACATCTCATATCTCTACGACACTCTCACATCTATCTACAGAGGATATACAGAAAAATCTCAAAAGTCCTTCAACTCTTTGAGAGTGATCATGTGACGATGTAAAAAATATCGTCTCAAATGCGTAAAAGCTTTTCAAGATTCAATGATTCTTCACAAAAAAGTCTTCATCCCTCGATTCGTATTCATCAAAAATGCTTAATTTAAATTAATAAACCAAAAAAAAAAAAAAATCCAGCATAAAAATAGAATTCATCACCAGTAATAAATTCACAAGTGGATTTTCTTCTGTCACTCTCCATTTTACTCTTTCTTTCCCATTCTGTCTGTATCCATTTTTTTTTGCTGCTATCTTATTCATCCTCATATAAATTCATGAATTCAATCCGCTCTCTCTTCCATGTGTATATTCGCCATTTGATTTGACCCGAAATAAAATGGAAAAGAAAATGGGGATATATGCTTTTTATTTTCGATTCTTATTCTTATTCTGCTGGTATTATATGCATGTGTGTATCAAACGATAAGACGGCAACAGACATAAAAACAACTGAAAAAATGCTGTGATTTTTTTAAGAGCATATCGATGGATGGAGGGAAATTTGGATGTAAAAATTGTCAATGTGTCAGTTATTATTGAGATTCGAACATGGGTTTCATGTGTTGGTTAGACATCATTCAAGTGCTAAAGTTCAAAACACATGTGCCACTGTGACAATTTATAATACAACTTTAAAAGCAGCTTAGCACTCATTGCGTACTGTGTTGATCAAACAGATCAGCTGTGATCCATGGCAACTCTTAGTTGACATCGAAAACTGGCACTATCGCCTGCTGCCCTTTACAAATTGCTAATACAAAGTCTCTAACAACAGCATCCTTTAGGACTTCTTATGTAACAAGAAAAATGGACTTTTCGACCCTCCAAATATTCATCCATAGCAACATTTTGGATTCCTTGATTCTTTGAATCATCGATCCTTTATAGCGCTCTTTTAGCTCCTCCCCTGCTCCCCAAGAGCGTTATGTAATACGTGAATAGCTCCTTATTGCGTATCACGAAATAATCTACTTTTTGATCATCTCTTTCCTTCATATAAAAATTTGTATGCATTCATTGTTGAGGAGCAACAAAATCTCGACTCACAGCGCCTCCCGACCCTCTTCCTCTCTTAAATCTTAAGAACATTACGTATCAAGTTAACGGCCTTAAAAAATCGACTTTTTGACAACCCTCCATCCTAAACGTTTAAATTAGGGCAGCCGTCTGCTGTATTTTTGCCAGAAGACTGCTGTGCTTTTCAACCTTGCTGCTGTGACCCGATAAGGCCTCAAAATGTCCCAATTTTTCAACAAATCGAAAACTCCATATCAATTATTTTCTGCACTTTTTTGCAAGTATCTAACGTAATTTAACTAATTCTTTGAATATTTAGACTCAGAATAATCCAGAAAGCCCCAAAAGTGCCAAACTTAGAAGTGTCCTGATTTTTTTCAAGTTTGAAGCAAAGTTTGAAGCATAACGACGTCTCAAGTCGACCCGATATGAGCATCTGCTCAATGAGCATCTTACGATTCCTAGTGAGCATGATCTTAAATACCATACCCGAGTGACTACCATATATCTAGCTTATGGCAAGTTAATATCCATTTTGCGATAAGATGCTCATTGAGTATATTTCCTTATGTTACAGTTGCCAATACAAAGTGATGACCCCTTAATTCCGATCAATTTATTCTTCTCATTCAAATTTCAATTTTCATCCTAAACATCAATAGCATCCTCAATTCCTCAATATTAACCCCTAACAATCCAATGGTCTATCAAAACTTAATTCACTATGATACAATTCCCAAAAAAAAAAACTTATTCTGAACAGTCCTCTATTTATTTTTAGATACTTTTTTGTTCCTTCCCGTATTTATTTCAGCTGTCACATGTTCCACATATGAAGTAAATAGCCTCCGACTAACATTCATAGAAAATGAAATGGCAAAAATGGTTTAAAATATGCCTAACGGGATATGAGTCCATTTGATACGGAACCACATCTGTTTCTGATGGAATTCCTTTTTTTGTTGAATTTCCTTGAAATTCACTTGCTACCGTCACATGTGACATCTCACAAAAAAAAGCTCAAACTGTCGAAAAATGTAACGAATGGAATAAGTTACTTATAAGAAGCACACCGAGAAAATTATTGTGTAGGTTGAGTGAGGTTCGCTGACATGAGCCAAACAGAGTTGCACAACAGGTGTCTGTGACAGAAAAAAACCGTACAAATTATTTATAATTTGTATGGTTTTGAAGGAAAATCCTTATAAATTATCAAGAATTTGTACGGTTTTGCCTGTTTTTCCTTCAAAACCATACAAATTATCAAGAATTTGTACAGTTTTTGCCTGTTTTTTTACAAAACCATACAAATTATCAAGAATTTGTACAGTTTTTGTCTGATTTTTTTACAAATCATACAAATTATCTAGAAATTGTACGGTTTTGTCTGTGGCACGTGTCTTACAAAACCATACAAATTATCAAGAATTTGTACGGTTTTGGTATGTCTCCTTTCTTACAAAACCGTACAAATTATCAAGTATTTGTATGGTTTTATCTGTTTTTCTTACAAATCCATACAAATTATCATAAATTTGTACGGTTTTGTCTGTTTTGCAACTCTGGAGCCAAAAAAAGGACGAGATGTTTAAAGAACAATAAAACTCAAATTTGTATTGTTAAGGGAATGCCTTTGTTGTTGTTGTTTGTTACTGCTGACTAAACTTTTCATCTATGCATCATATAATACTAAAATTGATGGTTATAATCCAGCAATTTTCGATAATTTACTACCCATTTATGCCATTCAATTTAGTTAAATAAATACAACTGCCTGATAGTAAGCAATTCATATTGTTCATTTTGTTCACGTTGTTGTCAATTCACGATATTGAATATAATGCTATGTAATAGAAAGGATTAGGCGTTAGTTTGTAGATGGAAAATATATATTGAATGCGGTTGTGCTAACGAATGCCTTATCATTTTCGTGGTTTTGTCAAGGAATTGTTTTTGTTTAACACAATATTATGCTTGTGTTTATGATTTATGAGGATGTAGTTGATGGGAAGAAATTAGGATGAGCTGATTCGGATATGGGATAGAAGCATGGACTCTTGTCAAATGATTGCCAAACTAAGACTAGGTTCAATCAATTATTAGCAAGTTAAACAAAAGAGCAAGTTTGAGCCAAATTAACAATTTATGAGTTATTTTAGGATACTGATATAGAGGAAGTGCTGCGAATAAATCGTTTAATATAGGATGATTATGTCAAGTAAGTAAGTAAGTAAGTAAGTAATATCAACAGGAGATCAAATGATGCCATAATATTTTAATCAACAACTGGTGACTCTGTGGATGGAAAAAGATCTCGAGGTAGACCCAAGAGCTCATGGGATTACTGTTTGAACAACAACCCAAAAGTGGTGGGAATTTGAAGTTCCTCGACCCCTTCTCCTCATCACTTCCAAAGACGTGGCATAATAAGTCAACAGTCCACCATTGCAATGCCTTCAAATGCTTTTCACAAGTCACAATCACTCTAAATTCAGGAACAAAGGACCTATTATCATTTCAGTTCATATGCACAATTATTGTTTAAATAACACAAATTTGACGTCTCGGTCAGTGCTTCTCAAACTTTTTTGAACTCTACCCAAAAATTGGAGAATTGAGGAAGCCGAAGTCTGACTTTGAAGCTAACTAAATGTCAAGTATATACCTTCTCGTGGTATTCCCTGATATTGATAAATACACAGCTTGCGACCGAGCTATGTGCCAGGATATGACATTAAATGCCAGAGTAAAAGCCTATTCAAATCACCTTGTCTGAAGGGTGGTAGCCACACAATCAGGCTAGGGATGGTAAGGCTTACAACCGACCATTTCCGAAATGATTTACATGTCTATTAATAATTTAGTAAGTTGCAGGGGCATATACAGAGAAAGTTATGGGATCAAATCCTCAAAAACCCAAATTATCATCCTCTGCCTTCCATTTTTGCGGTAAAAATTCTTCAAATGACTTACCACGTCAAAACCAACACATTATTGTGTCGCAGCCCTTAGTTTAAGCAACCCTGCTCTATATGTTAAGTACAATAGAAATGAAAATGTAAATCGTTTTCTTCCCTTTTCTTGTTTTTGTCTGAAAATGTCGATAATAGCAAATAACAGCAAAATTGCCTTCTCAATGTCTATTTTATTTGTTCCTAACACTATACCATAACAATATTATATCTTATCCCCCTAAAAAAAACAACACCATAAATCAACAAACAGCTCCGCGAATCCAGAGATCGCTATTCAATCAACAAACAATGCGGTAAATAGCTTTGTTCAGTTATTGAGAAGAAATATCGATAGAAATTGGACGAACAACAAGATGCAGCACAAAAAAAGGATATCCAAAAGTACCCACTTGGATGAAGTGTGTTGTTCCTATTTTTAGATATAAATACATCCAATATTATTATCATCTCCACCAAAAAATGCAAATATATACTTTTTTATAGATATTTTGTGCCTATGAGTGAGCACAGCACAATGAGCACAGAAACATAAAATAAATAAAAAAAATTTTTGGGGCTATAAAACGCCCTTTTTTGTCGTACAGCGCAGCATATTCTATAAATAAAAACTGCTTATAGACGCAAATAAGAGTCATGTATTGCAAGTTTGAATGGGATGTTCTGTTTTTTTGGGTTATTAAGAGTTTTGGGAAATTAAAGACATAGGCAGTCCCTAATCCTGTCAGTCCCTAATCCTGTCAGTCCCTAATACAGTGGTGGCAAGCTGTGTCGCACGGCACTCTATTTGTGATGGGGAGCCTGTGTGCCTTCAGAAATGTTTGAAAAATCCGTATGCCGTGTGCGATTTTTGTCGGAACTAAACACCAAGATGTACCACGAAAAACAAAGGCTATCCATCACTGCTCTAACAGGCAAAGAGCTATCCTAGATGAGAATGCTCGTGACTTGCTCATGAGCGTTGGTCTCAGCTGACTCTACTCATTACAGTTCTCCGAGTGAGTTGTTCGAGACGAGCAGGACATGTATACGGATACTTTCAAGATGCCCCAGTATATAGGGAGACTGTATCGGACTTTGTGGTTGGTAACAGATTAAGAGGAAGATCAAACAATTCCTAGATTGATTGCATAGAACAAGACGCTAAAGTCCTTAACATTTCGAACAGAAGTTCTTGAAGGATAGAGCCGACTTTAGGCATTCTCTCTGCCCGGAGCAGAGCCCGGAATGGAACCACGTGTATCCCAACCAAGGATGTAAGTAAGTACTCCGCTCTTGAGGAATTGCTGTTTGGCTGCTATAGAGTATGCGACAGTGGACCCACGTGCATCCCACCCAAGCAAGTAAGTAAGGACTCTGCTATTGAGAGTTTGCTTTCTATATAGTATTCGGCAACGGACCAACGAGTGCCCCAGCCAAAGAGCCAAAGAGTATAAAAAGCTTTACCAATAGAATTGAAATCAAACTTGAAGTTCCAGCACAAACATTTTTCAACTGTCATCTCTAAACCCCCTCCAAAAAAAACTAAGCAAATAATTAAAAATCCAATCTGCTTAATATTAACAGTCAATATGGCATCAGTGCTTACATAACCAAAAAGTCACATCTCATCCCTTTTGTTAATATCGATCCGTTACAAATTCACAAAACCATCATTTCCCCATTATTCCCACATGTGCTGTTCCTATATTAAACAAACTAGTGCAGGGGTTGGTAACTTGTGTGCTGCGGAACTCAAAAAATTGTTGGAAATGGCATGAATTGTGTGTCGAGTGTGGTTTTGGTCGAGGCTTAAGAACAAGATGTGCCAAGAAGTACAAAAGGTTGCCCACCCCTGATCCAGCACAACAAAAAAAACTGATAATTTTTTCCTAGAATTTTGATTCTACGAAAAAAACAAAAACAGCATCATAACCACATATTTTATTCGGCAATATAGCAGCTCATATAAGCAACACATCGAGCACGAAGACGATTCCGATATAAAGCTTCACAGCATGGCTATATATAAATCAATTTTGAAATCAAATTTGTGTGTTTTTGTGTGCGGAAATTTATCGATTTTGAATTCACATTGACTGTGCCTTTATGCTTCATGGTGTTTTGGGCAATTTTTTTTTTTTCATATTTTTTTTTTCTTGTGTTTTAAATTTAACGACCACGCCCTGGAAAAAATGCTTGATGAATTTTTTGAAAGGTTTTTCTTTTTGAATATTTTTGTGATTCAGTTGAGCTTTAAGTGGATGATTTTTGACTGTTTTTTGTGGGAATTTGAATGTTTTTGTTGTGTGAATGGATACTTCCTGTTTAGCGAAATGTGGCAAATTGCAAAAATGAATCGAAATCAGGCTTCAAGTTGCCAACAAGACAACTTGCTATCTTATCGTTAAATACATCGACATAATGGTGCTTTAGAGAATGCAATGTGCTGTTTGAGCTTAGTTTTATACTCCAATATGGCCATTTCTTGGGATGTTTTGTATTAATTTGCATCTTTGGTAAGCTGCTCATTATAAATAACTAAAATAACGCTATAGAAGAGCATTGTTAAAACTGGCATATAGAAGCAAGCAATAGAGCCAGCTTTATGGATTATCTGTGAGAAACCATGGATCACAATTGTTCCATATCTAGTGAGTAAGTAAGGAAGTTATTGAGAAAACCTGTCAGGCGGCTACCTAATCTTTTCCGTGTTTCGATCAATGACACATCTGGAAACCAGCAGAAAAAGCTCACGGATTCTCCAAAAGAACTAATCCTGATGATTTAGTGACAATCTAAACTTGAATTTGACTCGAATTCGGTATGAGATTAAGTAGACTTGAATTAAATTTTCTGTATAGATTCCCGGTATACTTCGAGTTTTGATGTCATTTAAGAATACGGATTTTGAATAAGTTAACTTAAGATCTATCAAGAACAGCTGAGCAGTATTTCTTGCAGTTAAGTTGCGCAGGCCTGTTTGTACCTTATAGTTTGTACAAGGCTGGACGAACCTTTGGACAAACCATAGCATCTCTTAAATCCATACCATAGCCGTTCTATACAATTTGGTATACAGGTCCGATAAGTGAACGGCCCCTAGAGATTGACTCTAATTGAAAGTATGACACTAAAATTGAATGGCCCCCCAATATAGTCCACCAAAAATTCATAAAAATTCAACAAATATCCTCCATTGCAGACACATCAAATTATCATAGTGTCCACCAACAACAAAAAAAAATGAACATCCATTATTCATACAGGATGTCATTGCGGTGCATTCACATTATCATATCAGATTATTTAAAAAAAAAAAAGTTTGTTCAACAATTGTACACGAGCAATGGACGACAATGTTTATCCATTCCAATTAATTTCTATTTTATCTCTTGTAAGCATTCAATGTCGTTTCGTGAAATATTTTATTGATTTTTTTTTGTTCCTCTCTCGTTTAGCATAGGGCGGCCATCTGCTTTGTTTTTGTCGGGACTCTTTGCTGCTGTATCCCGACAAAGCCTCAAAATGTCCCGATTTTCTTGTATGGCAAGAACAAATTTTGGAATTTCCGACAAATTTGGAAAATTTGTGTTTTGAAGGTCCGGGTTCGAGCCCAGGACTGAAAATATTTTTTCGAAATTTCAATTATTTTCTGCACTTTTTTGCAAGTTTCTAACCTAATTTAACTAGTTCTTTGAATATTAAGACTCAAAATAGTCCAAAAGAACCCCAATAGTGCCAAACTTAGAAGTGTCCCAATTTTTTCCAAAAGTGTCCCGATATTTTGCGAAAATCCTCTGGCCACCCTAGTTTAGCACCAAAAAAAAAAAAGTTTTATTTTCAAAAAGGATATTCGTGTAATCATTATTGCCATATGCGTATCGGTCGTATAAAAATATATCAATTTCAAAGGCTATATACATAAAAGTTTATACTTTTTTATGGAGCATATGAGTGAGTGAGATGGAATGAGTAATAGTAATTATATGCTCGTCATATCTCTGAGGCAATATGAGATATATTTAGGGACAAAACAAGCTTTTTATCAGCAATACTTCATCTCGTTTTTTGACATTATATCAAATTCAAATAAATTGTGTTAAAATTATTGGGGAGTGTATCATTACGTGGATGGTATGCTTATGCAGGTCATCTGGAGGGATTTGCTATTTTTGGACTGAATTTTGTTGCTTATTATGGACATTGCTGATGTAGAACTTTTTTGATAGTGACGTAAATTGAAGGCTTTTTATTCTAAATTAATCCAATATACGTACGGTAAATTGTGACGAATTTCGAGGTCAAAACAGGTCAGAAACAGACGTCACAGTGCAATCAGTATACCCATACGTCATTGAGTAGATCAACACAGTAATTTTTTAAGTTTTCTTAAGCTGAAACTAACTCTTATTAAGAATATAGTTTCACGAAAATTCTTCTAAGTAACAGGAAACCTATTCTTGTGAAGTATGTAATTCCATGCAAATTCTTTAAAGTAAAAAGAAACTTATTCTTGTGAAGTATATAATTTCTTACAAATTCTTCAAAATTTTGTAAAATAAAAAATGTCTTTGAGACAGCAGGAGAAATTTTTAGAAAATTTAAGGATTCGAAACCACAATATTTTTAACCAAAATTGACTTTTCAATGATTTTTCAAGTTTATATTTCCAATTTCAGCAAAAAGTCTAATAATTAATTCAATTAAGCATCTAATAACGATTTTCAAGTAACTAACCTTAAAAGGAACTTTATAACCTCAAAATGTTCACATAATTATGAATTAAATTAACAATATTAATTAAAAATTCAAAGAAAATGAAACAATATCTAGCTACAACTTCCGAAAAATACTTCCATTACCAAACTAAAGTTTTAAATCAATTCTCAGTAACAATAAACGACGTAGAAAAGTTTTTTGAAAAGAATGTTCCACAATCAAATTAAGGCAACATTGTAACATAAAATAAGAAGTTTCGTGTAATTTTGATAATTCATTCAAAACAATCAGCATAAAAGTTTGCCTATTCGCCGAAAAACAAACAATTTTGTAAAAAAATATCATTAATTATGTTGAGTAGCTTTAGGATAGCATCTAATTTAAAGCGATTGTGCAAGCAGTTTGCAGACCCAATTAAATTTTCGACCATTTCGATAGATTTTTCTCGTTAATCATTGAATTTTTTTTGTTCTACCCACTGTCGCGTCCATTTGACCGCTTTTCATTGTGTACAACTTTTTTCATGATCCTTCCAAAAAAGTTTATTTTTATACAATCGATTGTGTCTTTTCTTGTGTTGCTTCAACATACACAAGCTGAGGGATAAGAAGAAGAAAAACACGATTAAGAAGAAGTTTTTTTTGAAACTTTCCGTCATAATCCACTGCTAAAGTGATGGTGCTTGCTATCGTCATTAATTTAGTTTCACGAGTTACAAAACATGGTATGAAAAATAAAAATAAAAATAAAAATAACGATAAATCACCATTTCATTAGTCTTATATTATAATTATGAATTACAATTTATCAAAAAAAATGCTCCAGAAAATAAAGGGAACGAGATTGCAGCTTTGTCCGAAGACTTTAAAGAATTTGTATGAAATTACATACTTCACAAGAATAAGTTTCAGTTTATTTTGAAGAATTTGTATGAAATTACATACTTCACAAGAATAAGTTTCTGATTACTTTGAAGAATTTGTATGAAATTACATACTTCACAAGAATAAGTTTCCAGTAAATTATCCCATTGGTCGGGATAAATATTTTTGAATTTTTGGATGTACTAAAAATTACATACTTCACAAGAATAAGTTTCCGATTACTTCCAAGAATTTGTATGAAATTACATACTTCACAAGAATAAGTTTCCGGCTACTTTAAAGAATTTGTATAAAATTACATACTTCACAAGATCAAGATTCTCCCACAATCTCCTCTAATTTAAGAAATCATCCAAATTCTTTAATCCTCTTCCCATTGAGCAACTCCAAGAGCATATCTTTAACACATATTTTTCTCATTTCCTTTTCAACCATAAAATCCCATCCCAAAGAATATATCCAACTTATGCACGAAAAAAAGAGATTCTATGCCAATGTATTGTCATTTATATTTTATTTAATGGCTTTCCGGATTGATGATATTTATTCACATTTACATTTTTTTATATGGATTTTCAATTCGACAAAAGAAATAGCAACAACAACAAAAAGAATAATAATGATGATAAGAGTATAGAAAGAAAATAGTTAGGAAGGGAATTTATGAGAATTGAAGAAATGTTTTCCACTCGATAGCTTTTTTCAATTATTATAATATATAAGTTAATATATGAAATAAAAACTAGGTTTAGGGGGTACCCCGTCAAGCATGATGAGTGAAGCATGCAAGGAATATTGATTCGATTCTGCATCCTTGAACAGAAAATGTCCCTAAATCGAAAATATCTCCGAATCCAATCAGTAATTTTCGAAGAGGGGCTTGAAACTTTTTATATAGTTTGACCCCCTAACTCCTTGTCCTGAAACGCCCCTGTTTTGGGTACTTAGAAAGTAAAATATATGGTATGTATCTATTTATACGTTGTAAGAAGGGTGTAGGAAGGATAGCAGGTCTGTCGGTAGACACCAGGCCGACAGGCTGGTAGGCAGGTTAGCAAGCAGGCAGCTAAATGTGGAGATAGGTATGTACCCGTATACACCATGTTTAAAAGACAGGTTGTATAGTCAAGCACAACAATTGCCGTAAAAATAGACAGAGACAGTCATGCAGACATATGAATGGATATACATAGATAAAGACGGCAGATATGTAGTCCCTGTAGGAAACACAAACATTTAGAGAGAGGGAGGATGGATATTATTCTCGAAAAATCCTTGACTGCAGAATTTTGTCTTGAAGAAGAGTAGAAGGAGGGTTTGGGGGTTGATTCCCAAAACCTCAAATAGATACACCACTAATGAATGAACCGACAGCCATTGAAACAGACAACAAGGCATATTGATGGACCAGAAGGCATATTGAAGAACATACATGGATATAGACAGATAGATAGGCATACAGACAAGCCCAAACTGACAAAATGCCAAACATCCACACAAATGTAATAGCAGCTACTATAAATATTAATAATATAAGTTAATATCATAAAATGGACATTAATTTTCTTGAAGAATCACATGAGCATGAAACTTCATTTTACGCAAATTTCATGCATTGATTGTTATCAATTTTTGTGAAAGGAAATTGTATGAATGATTATTGAAGAATGGATAGATGACTGAATGAATGAAAGATTAATGTAGGAGTTACATTATGAGCTTTCTGATAGACATGACAGAAGCAAAGTTTTCTTTCCTTTTTCTTTATTATTCTAGATATACTCTTCATTATACACCATATGTGACTTCATATGTATTCATGTAAACATGAAGAAGTCGGCATCAACCATAAATGATAAAAGAATGATGATTTAAAGACCTAGATAAATTATAGGATTGTCCCATGTTCATCGAAATTTCATCATTTTTCTTCTTTATTCCTCTTTTGTATCGTATTGAATGACAAAGATAGAGAGAGAGAGATGCTTGAATAGACCATGAGATGACAGTTATATATTAAGGATTCAACATGATTTACATGTCATCATAAATATGATGGAAAGTATTTTGAAGGACATGATGGCTTATTCTGAGAGGAATCAATTATTTTTAAAAAAATTGTTAAATTTTTAACGGTTTTTTAGAATTTGAATTTTGAATTTCTAGAATTAATTTTGCAAAATTCAAATTTTTGATTTCTAACGATTTTTTAGTTTTTGAATTTTCGTTATTAAATTTTTTTAAAAAATTCAAAATTGTTAATTTGTAACGACTTTGTAAAATTTATTTTTTTATAACGATTTGTTAATTTTGAATTTTTTAGTTACTAAATTTTAACGAATTTTAAATTTCTAAATATTAACGAATTTTTAAAGTTTAAATTTTAATTAATTTTTGTAAAATTCAAATTTTTGATTTTTAATGGGGTTTAAAAAATTTGAAATTTAACGGTTTTTTGGAATTTTGAATTTAAATTTTTTGGTAAATTAAATTTTTATGATTTTCATCAGTTTTTTAGATTTTAAATTTTGAATTTTCAAACTTCTAATTTTTAACGACTTTTCAAATTTTGAAATCTGCGTCACATTATACGTGTATTTCGAGCGTCACACTAATCAAAACTAACGTAACCGACTTTATCATGGCACACTTATTGACATTAAATTCACTTCATCGCATCACCCAAAAAAATTATTTACCGTATTATTTTGAATAGTAAGTATCACATTACACATGTTGCAAAAGCAAGAAAATTATTCAAGGATATCTAATACATCAATATTCAAATATTTCTACTTGATGGAGCATTCAGAAAACTTTATTTTGGTAATAATGTAGCTAGTGACTTGAGATTTTTGAGGTTAAGGGTTTGTTAGCTTTTCGTAGAATGATTTTCTATTGAGAATTAGTTCAGCTGATTGTCATTCTGTTCTTAGGTCCGGCTTTTCTCAAAAACCGTAACAGGCAATGAGCATGGTCTCGAGAGCTTGTACTACTAGTTGAACATGCTTACGAGCGTTGCCTAGCTTGATATTCACTTGATAGCACGCATTTTGCCTGCTAGTGTCTCTAAATCCTCCTCTTTTACTGGAATTTTAGGAGAAATGAAATTTCATCCATCAAGAACATAGCCAGAAATTTCAAAAAAAGGTGGTTGATCCTCCAAACCCCCATTCCCTGAATACAGTTCGGCTATCCACCATTCCTGTCATCATCCTTTGACGCAAATGTACACTATATATTTAACGAAATTTCAGAACTTCGAGTCTAAAATTATTGAATGTCTTAATTTTAATGTCAAGTCATAAGTTCGAATCTTATTGGTGAAATTGTTACACATGCTTTCTGTTTTTTAGGTATGATCCTCCTTTTTTGTTAATAATTGAAATATATTTTTTGTTCTATTTAAACACTTAACTACATATCCGCGGCTATCCGATGCCTTGATCATCTGCCTTATCCATTCATACCCCCCGCAAAACATCCAACCAGTCTCAATTTCTCTCAATTTCCCCAATATCCATCACATCTTTATCCAAAATCCAACAACAAATCAAAACATTTTTCTATGCAATTACAAACTTCGCAAGCGTGCGCAGAAAATAGATATATGATAGAAACTCGACAACACTCTCTAGTTGATTAATTTACTGATTGAGCGCTATTGTGCGCTTTGTCTGTCTGGCTGGAAAAACCTTTTTGGTTTTTTTTTTATACTAAAAATTTTTCCAAGGCAAATCGCAAAAGGAATTTAATTTCCTCGTGATAGCCTCATTCATGTTATGATATAAAGGATGTCGCATTATATCCAAGTCAGCACACACAGTCATGACAAACAAGATAAACCAATCAAAATTAATTATGATGAAAAGTTTCGCGATCGAATAAAAAAAAAAAGCACAAAAGTCAATAAATCAATATTGGTTAAAACCATACAGTAAGTAATACATTATAGCTATTATTATATATATCGACGATGCTCGATGTTTGATGTCTTGTCATTTATCATGAATCCATCAAAATATAGTAAATTGAAACATTTTTTTCTCTTCTCTCTTTTGTTGAGTGTTTTCTTTAATATTTTTGTGTGTGGGTTAATTTTGGAGCTAAGCAGTCAGCCATGCTGATGATGTTGATGTATTGCCGATTTCTTGGAAATTTTTGGAATGTATTGATGGTTTAGAAATTAAATGTCTAATTTTAGTATTAGAATTTTCAGTAATATATGTTATGGGGTATGGTAGTATAGGGTGCAGGCTATAAGAAAGAGGGAGGGGTTTCTTCAGAATTCTTTTTTCACGGATTATTCCAAAATGAGGTGTGGGAGGAGATAAGAATTTGATCATCAGACCACCTGCATACGCCTCTGAAAAAAAATATTTAGCTATTCAGATCTTTTGAGACCCAGAGCTGCTCTAAGACGATTCACGACTTATGATTGTTTGACAAGTAAGGGTGCACCAGGCCACAGCACTCAGTTGACCTGCAGTTTATAGTGGAATCAGAACCACTCCTTTGATGACGCTATTATCAGCTTATTGTCTTTAGCCTACAAAGGGAGACTGTGAGCCGCGTTTTCATCAGAACTATCGGAACCGAACAGCACAAATTGGCTAATCATTTAAAAATCCGGTTCCAGACTGGCACTTGATCGGGGGTGACTCTGTCGTGGTGCCAGATTTTAGATCGATTAATTGACTTGTGATATTTGGTGAAACATTTTAATGCAGTAATTCAAAAAAAGCTTAGATGTTCCAATTTCAATCTCGTTTCACAGTTGTAAGGTTCTCTAAATAAAATGAAATGATTAGAATCGCGAACTGAGTATGGTCGTCTATTGATGCTGTTGATAAGTTAAATGGAGATATTTGAAGTATTTTTGAAATTTTAAAGGATTTCTTAGATTCTATTAACTCTATAAAAACTGGATTCAAATGCTACATCAATAACTAATCCAGATGCATGAAGTAGACGTGAATCATCGAAATCTTTGAGTTTTTCCTAGACAACGAACTGACTTGCAGACCCAAATAGCAAAGCAATTTATTGTTATGCAATAGTTAGGCAAAGTTCCATGATAACTGGGGTATAACCATGAGGAAAGTCCCCAACATTGGTTTATCGAAACAAAGCCCGTGAATACTATGTTCCATACCAAAAATTTCAAGTCCCTGTATTTGTGTATCACAATATTAGCCAGTGCTACTCAACGATGCTCCACAACAAACCTAGATCCTTCATGGCGTTAAAAGAACCAAAATAGAACAGGAAACAACATTGTGTCGTCTTGATCGAGTTTTAGATATTCCATCTGTACAACAACGGACGCTCTAGCTATATAAGCTAAGTAACTAATGTGCCTGGAGTTAGATTTTACCGAATTTAACTCAAAACCAGATTCACACCGTCCAGACACACATTAATTTCCAACATTTCCACACCGTATCCCTTTTCGACCACCGAACCATCATTTCCATCACATTTTACTTCCAACAAAAAAAAATTTGTTAAAAGCTCAACAAAAAAAGGAGAAAATTGAAAATTAAATAGAAGCAAATAAACATCAGAAAGTTGTACAAAACAGCGTGAAATGTATATCGTATGATGTCTCGTCAAACAAAAAGGAATTAAAAAGGGTGTACAATTTGTGTCCATAAAAGCATTCTCGGTTTACAATTTTTCGCTAGAAGTGTCGCAGTTGTCTCAACATTGTTGTCTTTTTAAATACAACAACAAAAAAAGTAAAGCAGCACAGAAGAGAATGCAAATAAATTTACACAATGTGTGAACAGTATGGGTATGTATGGATGTATGTATGGATCAGAGTGTGGCTTTCTCAAAAATGACTGTTAATTTTTTTCAAAAAAAAATATTTTTTTCGATAAAATTCAAATTTTTTTTGACCGTTACTCATACTTTTCTTCGTAACGTAAATTTTTATTTTAAAATAAGTTGAGTTCGAATTTCTTCGACAATCAAATGTCTACGGTATGTACACTTGTGTATTAATATAACATTTAATGACAGAATATGGATCGTTGAGCTAAAAAGGAACATTTATCCATGAGTTATCGCATACCCGTCAAATATACATAAATTCTGGGTCATTTACATTTTTTCTCGTTTCAGCTTCTCTTCCTACTCATCCTTATTACATGATATAGAGTGTATTATATTTATATGAATTTTAACAGCCTTTCATGTTTATCAAATAACTCATATATGCTCTCAAAATATGGAATTTAATGACGTTAGCGTCCGCATAGTGATGAAGAAAAATTTTTTTTTGTGCTGTTCATACATGCTGCATTAAAAATATAAATATATGGGTGACTCGGTCGTGCGAAAACAAAAAAAAAATTTCATTTTACCCTCTCGCATTATCATCATTTTGGTGCTTGCTTCGTGTTTGATTAAAATTCGTTAAAATGACACTAATGTCACTTAAGGATATAGAATATGATGCTGGGAATGAAGAAAAAGTTTGACTTCAAAGCTCTGCTTTTAAATTGAGTCTTAAAGCTTATTTTTAAAATGAAGTCTTGCTTTGAAGTTCAGCTTTAGAATAAAGTAAAGTCAGTCCAAAACTGCAGGGCAGCAGACAAAAAAAGCAGATCAACAGACTTAATTAAACCATAAATTTTAGTCGAATTCTGTAAGTCTGCGCATTTGAAATACAGAAAATGAAGGCCAGCAATTCTTAGTTGAAAATTAGAGTCTTTGAAGCTCTGTCTCAAAATAAAGTAACACTTTAAAGCTCAGCTTCCAAAAAAAAGTGCTCATCTGAACCTAGGTCTCAAAATAAAGCGAACCTTTGAAGCTTAGCCTCAAGATAAAGCGAATCTCTAAAGCTTAACCTCAAAATAAAGTGGATCTTTGAAGCTCAGCTTCAAAATAAAGCAGATCTTTGAAGTTTAACCTCAAAATAAAGCAGATCCTTGAAGCTTAGCCACAAAATAAAGTGAATATTTAAAGCTAAGCCGTAAAATAAAGATGAACTTTGAAGCTTAACCTCAAATTAAAGCTGAACTTTGAAGCTTAACCTCAAAATAAAGCAGAACTTTGAAGCTTAACCACAAAATAAAGCAGAACTTTGAAGCTTAACCACAAAATAAAGCAGAACTTTGAAGCTTAATCTCAAAATAAAGAGGATTTTTAAATCTGAGGCTCAAAATAAAACAGATCTTTGAGGTTAAGCTTCAAAGTTCCGCTTTATTTTGAAGAATTGAGGAAATTAAAGCGGAGCTTTGAAGCTTAGCATCAAAATAAAACAGAAATTGGAAGTATGGACTCAAATCTAAGAATACTTTGAAGCGTTGACTTAATAATAAAATACTGCTTCAAGGTTCAGACTCAGAATTGAGCACAATTTAAAAATAAAGCATTGCTTTAAAATGCAGCATCACTTTAAAATTTAATCATAAAATTTTACGTATCATCTCCAAGCGATGCCTCAAAATAAAATATCGCTCACATTTCCAAAAACTGTTCATTAATATTTAAATATTGCTACACATACGTCGATTCAAGCCATTTCAAACAGCACCACTTCATATTGAATTCTCATCGATTAATCCCTTCACGACCCTTAAAAAATCGATTGAAAGCATCCACTTTATGCCCATTTCGAAGAATTTTTCATAAAAATAAAAATAAATGTAAATTTTTCGTTGCTCACGACGAAAAAAAAAAAGTCCGCATTTTTTTGTTCCATCCGCACTCATTTCACATAAATGTATTTATGTACATGGATATACAATGAGGACGGAGCGAAAAGGTACCATTGCATTAAATTGTCATCATTGTCATCATTTATGATATCCGCACATACAGTTACAGCATTCATCATTTGTACGAAAAATATATATATAAAGTACCCATCAAGCACATTGCAAAACGTTATAATTCATTGTAACAAAAGTGCCATAGCTTATCATTATGCATCATACAAAAGCCATCATGATAATGATTATTATTATTATTTTTACTGACTTTATGCTTACACTTATTTATCTTTAATGACCCCATCCTGCATGCAGACGAGAAATACTTTTTGCTGCTCTTTGGGTCGTTTGGCTTCTTTCTTTTTTTGGAAGCATTATCCACCCTAGATATAAAAAGGCATTAATCTCTCGCATTTATTGTTGCATTATTTTCATTTTCTTTGTTATATAAATTTACTCGGCAATGAATGTCTATCTTTACATTCTATTTCTTTTATGTAGGACAGGGGTGGACAACCTGTGTGATGAGACACATTAGTATCGCTTATACTCTGTGCGGTTCCGTTCAAAGCATACGGGAAATGTTTGCTGCGATACACTGGTACAGTGGTAAGCAACTTCTGTTCCTCGACACACTAGTGTTGGCCAATCTATGTGCTGCCCATCATAGTGAAGTGGAGGACAATCTGAGTGTCGCTGTACACTATTGCAATACTGCGCAACCTGTTAGCCGAGACACATTAGTGCAGTGGTGGGCTATCTGTGTGCTGAATCACACTTGAACAATGGTGGACAACCAGTCTGTCGCAACATTTTAGTGCAATTATGGGCAACCTGTATGTTGCGACACAATAATACAGTGGTGGGCAATCTGAATGCAGGAATGGGCAACCGTGTGGTAGGCAACCTTATGGTGAGCAACCTGTGTGATGCGACAAACTAGTGTAGAGATGAGCAATATGTGTGCTGCGACATATTGGTTAAGTTGTGGGTAACTTGTGTGTTAAGACACACTTGAGTAATGAAGGACAACCTGAGTGCCTTGATGCAGTGGTAAGTAGCTTGTACGACATACTCATGAAGTGTTGCCAACCTGTATGTTGCGACACATTATTGCAATAATGGGCAGCCTGTGTATCGCGACACACACTAGCATTTTAAAATGCCATGAACCATATTCCGTATGGTGTTCCGAACAAGGCTTACTAAAACATGTCCCACAAAAAACAACACCTTACCCACCCCTGAATGCACAAAGAAAAGTTAAAATTGTTTTGGATATAACTCAAAACACATTTTAAGTCCAGCATCTAAATTTTTGTAAATTTATTGTGTGCGAACAACAAAAAAGGAACTTTTGTCTTTTCTTCTTTTTTTCTTTCCTTTTCCTTTCTGTATTTCTGGGTATGTGTTTACAGCAGCGAGTTTTGACATTATGGTGGATGGGAAAAAGCTTTGAAGGTTGGATAAAATGGTGGGCAGTTTGTCTGAAATTTTGGGTTTTGTGGGTTTGGAGGAAGTTTTAAGGACTTTATCATTGTTAAATGTATTGGGAAATGAAGCTTAAGCAAGTATATGGAACTGATTAATCATCTTCTGGTACTTTTGGATCAGTTGTACGTCCTTAAGCTTTAAATTATCCTTTTAAAGCCGACAGCTAACTGGAGTAGACCAAAAACCGTTGAAATAGTCGCCAGGTCGTGGGTTCGATTCCCATCAAAATCACAAGTCTCACGAACATTCCACAGCTCATCATTGAATCCCCTTCACTGCATCCCACAATTTATTGCAATTTAATTAACAGCTAAGCAGATGTGACATGTAAGATTCCGACACATTAAGCTTTCTCAATTCTCTATGTCCAAACAGACTAGATAAGACAATTCTTCAAGACATCCACAATAGTTTTCCAACTTTTTTTTTCTGTGTAATATTTGACAGACGTTACCAAAATGATTGACATGACTTATTTACTGTACAATATTGAGTAAATGCGAGCATCTCCCCAACCCACCATAAATCATCACTTCCCACCCACATTCAACAATATTTTTTTTGTTAAGAATGCTTCAATGGCGGGAACATTTCCTATCCAACAATATTTTTTTCTTACTTATTTCCTTTTTGTTCCTCAACAACCGACTCGATACGGTCCTAGAACATAGGCAAAGAATAAAAAATAATAAAACTTTTTTGCCTATTGCCCTTTTTTGCCTTTCTATGCTGTTTTTATTGCCTCCAAAAAAATAAATAATAAAAACAACAGAACGGAGGCTCTCCACTCATTCAATTCCTAATTCAAGCTCACGCTTAATTTCAGTGCGATAAATTTTATTCTTCTTAGTCTTTTTGGATGATGTTATTATCTCGCTCTTGCTTGAATGTTGGACGACTATATACATTTTAGGTGAGTGGATGATAAAAGGGCAAAAAATGTTAAAATTAAGGCAGAGTTGGGAATTGAGTGTTTTGGAGTGTCACATGAGTGTCACAACGGCCACATGTGTGTCACAATGGTCACATGAGTGTCACAACGGTCACATGGATGTCACAACGGATCACATGGTTGTCACAACAGATCACATGGGTTTCACAACAGACACATGTGTGTCACAATGGATCACATTTGTGTCACAATGGTCACATGGGTGTCACAACGGATCAAATGGGTGTCACAACGGATCACTTGAATGTCACAACGGATCACATGAGTGTCACAACGGTCACAACGGCACAATGTATGTCACAACGGATCACATGAGTGTCACAACGGATCACGTGTGTGTCACAATGGCCACATGGTCACATGGGTGTCACAACGGATCACATGGGCATCATTACGGATCACATAAGTGTCACAATGGATCACATTGATGTCACAAAGGCCACATGGGTTTCACATCGAATCACATCTGTGGCACAACGGACCACATGGGTGTCACAACAGCCACATGGGTGTCAACGGTCAAATGGTTGTCAGTCAATTACCAACTCTGTCTTAAAGGCACGAAAAAATATATTTTTGTTCTTCTTCTTTTTTAGCTGTGTGTTGAAATGGAAGTTTAAAAGTCTTTTATGGCCATTTTCTTCTTCATTGTTTCTACTTTTTTCTCTCATTTTAAATTAGACAGTGGATAATTCCATGATGAAACGTGCATTCAAATGGAAAGCGTGATGAAAAGAAGAAAAGGAAGTCATAAAAATTTCAACAAAAGTTTTTGGCTTCTTTTTTATATTTTATTTCTCGCTACGGTGATGTACTTTTCTATTTCAACTTATTTCGTGCATGTACATGAAGCTTTTTGTTACTTCTCTCTAATGGAGAATGTGAATTAAATATATATTGTTAGGTGAGGAAGTTTTTGAGGTATTTTGCAGGGGATATTTTAGATGGATTTGGCGGAATGAAGTTATAAATCCGTTTTGGAGATGGATTTCTTTGTTATGGCCATGGCTTACTATACTCATTTTAGCAGGGGCATATACAGAGAGGCATCAATTTGGGGTATCGTCATGAATGTTGGGACATATTTGAAGGCTTTGGCAGCACATTAGTATGTCATACAGTATGAATAACATTGTTTTACAACATCCTGAACATGCCGCAATCTCAACTACTCTCTTAAGAATCATCCTCATGTTTAAAGAGTCAGAATTTACCAGACCACCTCACTTAGCAGACCTAGAGAGTTTATAGTGAGCTTAGAAACAGTCTATTGATGACTATGCAGCCTATATGTTACAAAGACAGGCTTTAAGTCCCGTTTGCTCTTCATATGATTCGAAAAAGGACAAGTGAAGAGGTTCTCTCGTCGAGTATCGAACCCATGACCGCTTGGTCGGTATCTCAATAATTTGGCACCGAAATACTAAGCTATTCCGCCACTTAGCACGCTCCACTCATCAATTAAATCCTCAAACATAACAAAAACCTATCCAAAAATGGACTTTTTATCTTAGTCCAACAACTGCTTCTTTGAAGTTTCTTAAAACTTTCTCTTAACTTTCAAATTTGATTTCTTTTTCCTTATTGACAGTGAACGATGTTTCTTCTTCATT
Organism: Chironomus tepperi; assembly: GCF_022539635.2. NCBI lineage: Eukaryota > Metazoa > Arthropoda > Insecta > Diptera > Chironomidae > Chironomus > Chironomus tepperi. The sequence goes on along the minus strand of NW_027226324.1, from coordinate 95 downwards.
TTCGAAGGAAATTGGATTAATTTGTCTAGCTTGTTGCTTCCAAAAAGTTAGTTTTCGATGGGGGGGGGGGGGGGGGGGGGGGGGGGGGGGGGGGA
>NW_027226323.1:0-28642 GCF_022539635.2 Chironomus tepperi | reverse complement strand
ATATATCATCAACTCAACTCTTAACTTTATATTCATCGTGTAATCATTTTTTGTTTGGTTTTGTTTTGTTTTTTGTTGGAACATTAGTCATGATCATCATAATAATGTTATATCCATTTGTATTATTACTTAATTTTTCTTTTCTTCTTTGTTCCTTAATTTTTTTCTTCTTCTTTTATGCGCTCATTTTTTTTTTGTTTTGTTATTTAAATAATTTTAGTATTAATTAGTTAATTACCTATGGAGGTGTATGCCTTGTTCATGCGGGACTTTCAGCATTTGATGCCGTTGATCCTTCTGATATTTGCGCCAGTGTTTTAAATAATGGTGAGTTGATGAATCTACGAAAGAATTCATTTTTGTTCATATTAATTTGAATATTTACATGTCTAAAAAAGGATTTACCTTGGATACGAATCTCTATGCATTAATGTATAAATTTGTAGTTGAGCCTCATCAAATGTGTGCGGAGTTGGTTCTACCATATTTCTATTAACTATTTCCCTAACTCGAGAATCTAATGATACCTGTAACGTATAATCAAAAAGGAAATGAATTTAATTTATTCTGTTATAGTTCAACATGAGAGAATTTCTTACCTCTTTTGGTGATAATATTGAGATATAATCTTCATAAATGTATCTAGCCTTTTCCTCTATGGCCTCAGGATTCGTTTCCTGTTTCAGCTCCTCACAAGCTAACCAAAAGAGGATATTTTCTTCGCTATATTCACAACGTAAAAAATCGCGAAATATTTTCCGTCCACCTAGAAAGGAGATAGGATATTATTAAGTTGTGTTATGTCTAATAGTGCCGAATCTTACCTGGACTTCTCATTAGTTTATCGAAACTTTTAGCCCAACTTCTTATTTCTTCTAATGTTGGTCTGAAATTAAAAGAAATGAAATTTTAGAGAATTTGTTCTAAAATTGTCATGTCCTGCAGACTAGCTATAGAATTCCTTATTAATGACATATGAGATATGTCAAATGAAATTAATAGCTATTCACATGATTGTTATGTAGGTATAAATATGTCGTGACTTACTGTTCACCATCTAATAATAATTCGGAATTAGCCGGATCCTTTTTCGTTGGTCCATTATCATCATTATTTTTTATTGCCAAACTGTAATTAAAATACAAACAAAAGATTTTTATGTCAATATATGTGAAAAATTACCTGTGCAACTACACATTTTATCTAATTATCTACAATTTTCTATTCTTCAAATTGGATGGAATATGTATATGATTAAAGCCTTACCACTTCGCCCTATTGGAAAGAAAAGTAAATAAGCACAAAGACAAAAACTATGCTATAGATAATATTCATACACTATTCTATTAACAGGTTGAAAATAAATATGATAAATAATAAATTTTTATGACATTTTACATGAACTTACCATGAACAATTACAGCAACAACACCAACAAAAATAACAGGGTCTTTGCGATCTCGGTAGTGCACCATTTGGAGAATCTTGTCCACCAGTTAATGATTTATTAAGTGAACCACTTTGTACTGCGGAGCCCATGCCGCGGAGTCTACACCCCGGGGGTAATTCGGATACACTACAGGACATTCTAAAATTTAAAAAAATGAACATTTTTTATTCATACGATGCAGATGAAATTTTTTTTGCTTTTGTACTTTTTAGGCATAGACGATAATAATGCATAAGCGATTGCATTGTTTCAGTAAAATGTGTTTTGTTATTCATTGTGGATGTCAGTATTACGAAGCTTTTAGCTATTTCCAAAAGGATTTGTTTTGCTTGTGTTAATTTTGTGACTTTTTTTTTAATTTTTTTTTCAGGATAATTGCAATGAAAAGCTTAACTTTGAGTGCAGAATGTGAATAATTTAGACAGGAATTTACTTACACTATATCTCCAGTTTTAGCATTAAAGCTTACTACACTTGTATCATTAAAATCAATGAAAAGCGGTTCTTGATCTATGTTACTTGGTAGTCGATACATTTTTCTCAAAACAATTGAAACTCATCCAATGAAAAACTGCACAGTTAGACACCCAATTTAGATAAACCATTAGTCGTCAGAGTCGAACACAAGGTTTTGTTACTTTATAGAGTCTATGCCTGACACAACAGAAATAATGACAAAAATCAAAAATCAATTACTTACTTACCCACACTAGAAGAAATATTTTGTATAATTTTCCTCCTTCGCCTTTAAATGATCCTGCCTATAAGCTTACACCCTTTTTGTACTGAACTTTTAAAGAAATAATTTTTTTTTCGTCTTCTTCCTCGAATACAATTTTTTTCCTCTTGTCTTTTTTTATGTGCTTAGTGTGTGATTGTGTCGAGAATTATTAAACTCTCTCCTTTCTTTTCCCTTTTTTTATGTACGAATCTCTTTTGACTATGTCTTGTTTTACATTTGAATTTTTTTTAAACTTGATTTCTCATATGATTGCAACTATAAAATTATTGCAACCATGTTTTTCAATGTTGAAGTGATGTAGAGTATTTTGCATAATCCTCAGGGAAGTTCATCATCCCACATTTGATGAAAATTTCCATCACAATATCATAATCATCGATTTATGCTGATGTTCTCTGTTCTAAAACGAGATGAAGAGAAAGAACTATTGTAATTGATGTTTTTGTTTAAGATTTTTTCTTTCCCCTCTGTTGTATTACAGAAATTTGTACAGATGATGTACATGATGTTATGAATATTATAATAATTGAGCCTAGAGAGAGCTTTTTTTTTAATTTTATGATAACATGTTTAATACATTCGTTCAATAATTTTTCACATCATTCACAAGAATAAATGATGCTAGACATTTTCTTGGAAAATTGCATTATTTATTCCTAATTCAGACTTCAAATTCATACAATTTGTTGCATTTTTACGAAAAATGAGTGACACCTGTTAATTTGTTGCAAATGCAGGTTGGATTAAGGATCTAATTGATTTTGGGTTAATGTGTTTTGTTACTTTCATTCAATTTCTTAGTTGTTAGTCAAACAAAAATACGATGATCTAGATATGATAAGTATTACCAGCACTGATAAGTTAATGACCTAAAGTTCATAGTATGCACAAAATGAATTCTGCTATTTTTTATTCGTTTGCTCTAATTAGAGTTGTTGAAGGAATTTATTTAAATTGAATTTTGATAGGTATGTTTAAAATAGAAGACGTCATAAGAAGTGCTACATATTTTTGTAAACTTGAATAAAATGATATCACAGTAGGGAGGCCGACGATGTGTATTCTCTTAATTTTATATTATGAAGATCAAGTACGTATTTTTGTTAGTTGAGAATGCGTTGGATCATGAATATCTCTGATAAAATAAATGAATTAGTTATATTTTAAGCTGTGAATATTTTATCTTCAACGGAGAACCACTGATGAATCAAAACATTCGTCATGGCTCACATTTGATGATTTACGTTATCAAAAAATTTAAAATTTAAATTTGTCTATGAACTTCAAAAATGTTGGATTTTGAATGCTAATTTAGTTCAGTGTCTTCGTTAACAATGTCTTGAGGCAAACAATTTGTCATAGACTTACTGATTGAATCTTACTGACATATAAAAATCCCCAAAAAATGAATCATCACAAAAATAAGTATTATTCAGTTATTTTAACCGAGTTTAATCAAATAAAACATTCCGGATTAACTTTACAGGCACAAAAAAAAAACAATAATTCATTAATTTTGTTTTCTGCCACTAACATTCTCCACATTTTTCATGCAATTTTGTTCCACTAAATTTTCCCTCGATTTTATGACGATAATTTGTAAATTAATTTATAACTACATGTGGACAATACCTTTTTATACCTAACTTAATGGATTAAAATAATTGTAAAGCTTTACAGAACTCTAAATTTTTTGTCAATTAATTAATTTTAAACTACAATTTTGAACACATCCATTAACTCTCAAAGGTGCACAATTATTTTAAAAAATTAATTATGTTTAATTTGTAATAATAATAATAATATGTAGCACAGTAGATATTTAAATTGTTTGTAGAAACAGCATTAATGAAGACTAAATATGAAAATGTAAATTTGAGAACGTTTGCATATGAGAATAATTTACAAAGTCTTCGTCATCATGAATGAAATCTCATACTGTTTCTCACAAAGAATGTCGTCATGAATGACGTTCTAATTATGATAAAATTTTATTACATGAATCAAAATTTTAGCTGAACGAGATTCATATGGACAAAATATTATTTTTAGAATATTAATTAATATAATCATAGACTTATTGTAATATAAATAGATGATAAGAATAATATACAATGAGATCATGTAGGTATGAGATCATATGTAAATAACCAAGAGGAAAGCTTATTTGTTGTGCCGAAAAGAAAATTAGAATTAAATATGGGAGAAAGATAAAGTCATAAATATGTCTTCACACCTACATAAAGGTATGTAGAATATTTTGGGTGTTTAAATAATACTATCATTTTGTTAGATGCAAACATCTTCTGCGTCAGTTTTCATTCATATAATTTTCTCCGTTCATTCATGAGATTCATTCATTAGCGGGTGGCATTAATAAATTATCTATGAAAACAATTTAAATTTTTCACAAAGTTTATGTTTGACTTATGAATAGATTTCATGGAAATAAAGTGTTTGGAACTAGGTATGAAAATATTTGGATGTACTTTGTTGCAATGCAATTCAAATATTTATTTGATGAGACATGGACATGATCTTAGATTGGTCATAAACATTTATAGTTTCGAGAATCCTTGCAAGTCAGAAAAGCTCGGCCTCTAATAGCACGATACTCCTATTTCATCACTAAAACGTTCAAGCTTCATTGACATTTTTATTAATTGACGAAAGGAACACAGTCTAATTTCACCATTCAATGGAGCAATAAAGACACAATAAATCTGCACGTAATTTACTATAAAATATTCATCTCATAATATTCATCCTACGAAACTTATCAAATGGTAATCGATGACTTGATTGAACAATTTTCATATTTAAATGTCAATTGTTAATTTCCTAATGGAATCCTCTCCATTCAAAAATTCTGTCATAACAGAGAACGTGTTGAGATTCAATAATTTCACATGACTTAATAGGGATTAAGTATAGCATTTAGAATTTTAAAGGTGATATTTGAGAATTAAGGTGTAGGATGTTCATGAAAAATTTAGATATTCTCATACACCTTTGACATTTGTCTATGCTTAACATTTCATTTATTTAAATTCGAAAAGTAACTGAAACAATTTTTTTAGTTCCAATCGTCAATAATAAAAATAGGAAAGCTTGTATGCATAGTCATAAATATCCAAAAAAAAAGCAACAAGAATAATTTATTAGAATATATGTGAAAGGAGAGAATAAAGCATAACAAGAAGTTATAAAACTACAGTCATTTTCCCTAAAATATTTTCCGAGCATTCCGTTGCCGTTCAATAAAAATTCTGCTGTATAATTTACTATTCAATGATATTTACTAAAGAAATTTCATGGTAGAAAATATAAAAAGCTTAACAAGTTGGTAAATTTAGTTTTTACATGAAATTTATTTTTCGTCGCCAAACAATACACGACGCTATTTAGTAATAGGATTGAGTTGAACGAGAGTTAACAGCAGAAAGAAACAATGAAAACAAAAGAAAGGAAAAAAAAATTAAAAAGTCACACGAAAATATTTTTCCAAGTTTGAAACACATGATTTTAATGTACTATAACATACCTATACATACATTCTTGTGATACTCATACAGTCATGCTTAAAATGATATTTCCACTCGCGCACATTCATACAGTTGAGAGGAGAACAGAAATGAAAAACTTCCAATCTCACAAATAAAAAATAAATTTTCATAAGTGTGCATGACATTTCCAACATTTTCATTATTGGGCCTCATTTGTGCTCCCCTCACACATATCATCATGACTGGAAGTAATTTCTTCTACATTTGAGTGGGAATTTTTTTTTTCAAAAAAAAAACTTTGTATTTGGGAAGAAGTAGAGGAAAAAAAACTTTCCCACGGAAGGCAAAAATTTTCTGATTGAAGTAAATGATATGGAAGGAGCACAAAAGGAGAGCAAGAGATGGAACGAGAGAGTGAATGAGGACTAGAAAGAAAACTGAATGAATGAGGGAAATTTTGCAATAAATGTTCATCTGCAGTCAATGAGAGGAAATGAACGCATTTTGAATTAAATATTGAGGTTGTCTACCAATCATGTCCTGTATTAAGAGCGAAAGGCTTAACCAGAGTGGCACAGAAGCTGAAATTTACTCTGTATTTAGAAGAATCAATGAGCGTTCACCCTTTGAAATATCAAACATCATTTATGAATGAACATCACTTTTACATGATTCCTTAAGAAATTGATTTAGGTCTACATTCCCTTCCTTCAATCCAGAGCTCGCAATTGACTTGGATTTGAATGAAAGTTTGATTCCAGTAGACTCGACTTCATTTAAGATTAGAATATCCTTTAGCAGAATCAGACAAAATGCATGTCAACAACCACTCAAACAACGTAAATAAGCTAACAGACAAGAGTAAGAGGAGGATGATGGTGAACATTTTCAGAAGGCAATCGTTTGGATGGTTCCAAGACGTGTTGACGTCAAAATGAATGTATATTATCGATGATAAATGATTATCATTGTTTTGCAACATTCGAAAACTATATGTATGGAAATAAGAAAACAAAAAAGTTTTCGTACATCATAAATGAGATATGTCACGATAACATGAAAATATTAGAGTCGAGTGTCATGAGAATGTTACAAAAATTGAGATCAATAAAGTTTTTAATTCATAAAACATAAACGATCTAAATTGTATGAATTTCCAATGACCAGATTTTCACACACAATTTACACATACATCCGTTGAGTAAGTGAAACGATTCTTCCACTTTTGTATGAAATGAAAGGAATTTTCTTCAAAAGCATTGAACATTAAGAGGTTTTTTAGATGAGCGAGAAAATAAAGAAAGACTCACAAGGTGGAATATCTTCTAATATGTGTATGCCTTCACGACTTCTACATATTTCTTTAACAAAAAAAATGTAGAATGAATATGAAAAGAAAAAGATAAAAGAAGATGAAAATGAAAAGAAGAGAATACTTCCTGAGGGAATTTTTCATCTTGTTATGACACAAAACAGAAGAACCAACCGTTCACACATTAAAAATATTTTCTTCTTCCTCTCGATTCTTTTTTCTTTTCTCTCAAACAAAAACTTTTTTTTTCTCATTTTCCCTTTCCTTTCTCACAATTTATTGGAAAATCATCAATAAAAAATTTAGCCATACTGAATTGAACATTAATCTCATCAAATATGCTGCCCTTGTGCATAAATTTATTATCATTCATTTCAATCATTCACCACGCACTAAAAAGAATCAGCAAAAAATAAAAAAATTTTTTTGGAGAGAGCAATTGAGAGAGGAAGAAAAGATGGAAAATTTTCCCATTTACAGTCAATAGGCAGCCAATTGTTCATTATATTTGTGTACATTTTCATAGATACTTATTTTTCACACACTCAACAGCCCTTCTCATTCACATATATTTTATTATTTTTTTTCATTTGATGTTTCATCAATTTTCATTTTCACATACAGCTGGAACACACCTTACTAGCTCTCTCTCTATGTTAAGCTTTAGCTTTAGTTCTTACATTATTTTTTCCTTCTTGATATATATCCTGATGTGGGGGATCCTTGTATGTGATTTCTTATATCCTATACAACAGCAACTTTATGTTTAAAATTTTTACTATTTTTTTATTTGCTTTTCTAAAATTTCTTCCTCTTGTTGTACCAGTCGTATGGGATAGAAGTGACTTTTTTATGTATATTATATTTTTCTAATCTATTTTTTTATGTATGTTTCCTAGAATTCTGAACACATTATATTTCAACTTGTTTCAACTTGATTTATTATATTTATTATTTTTATTTTCTTTTTTCTTGTTGTTGTTGACTTTTTTTTTGTCGTTATGAGACCTCCTTAATTCACATATATGTGTGCATGTATGAATAACAAGCAAGTTAAGCTGTATTCACCGTATGTATAAATTTACAAAATTAATTCGCCCTCCTTGAAAATTTTTCATGTTTTCTTCGTTTTCCTTTTAATTCTTGTTAAGTTCTTGCTTATTTCACATTCACTGTTGGTAATTCACTAAACTTTATTACTTTCTGATAAATTTGCATAATAATTTGGAGGTGGAATAGGTCAGCATTTGGGAATAATTAAGTTTTGAATAAACGGAATAGAATGAAGTTAATGTTTCAACTATTGAAGGAGGGAAATTTTTGGAGACTAGTAGCGATAAGTTGCGAAGAAGCAGAAAAAGGCAAAGTGAACAAAAAATATTTTGTTGTATATAAAATTTATGCTAATATTTTTCTTTCACAAACGATTTCCATCGAATGAAAGTTCTCATAATCAAACATTTATGTGCAAATTTTCACTTTCCAAAATGACAGTTTTTTGTTCCGTTCTCAAAATATAATGTAGTAATGAGCAATAGAAGTTATAAATTAATGAAAGATCTGGCCCTTCTTCACAGATACGTTTGCCTTTGTCCTTTCCTCTCGTTCATTCGTGCCACCAACAGGGCTTTATAATTTTCCATCAACACAATTGAATATAATTTTCATCACCAGGTTCAATATAAAATTTTTGTATGAATCTCATCAATTTCCTGTACATTTGTTTTTTCTTTCTTTTATTATTTTTCTTTTCATTATTTTCTTCTCTTTACACTCATTTCAATATAATTCAAGAAAGAAAGAATGAAACTTTTTTTTTTTTTAAATATATATAAATTTTCACATTTTCAATTATGTTTTAACACATAAAAAATTTCTCGCAATCACAACTTTTTTGAGTTAATATTGCACTAAATTTAATCTCTTAAAGGTCTTTAGTAACTTGGCAAACTAAACACATAACTTAAAATTACTTTTATTTATTTTCTTAAATTTAATTCTTTCTTTGTCCTCTATTTTTGTGTCTAAATTAAAATTTTTTCCTTCAACCACTAGCGAGAAATTTTTTTCGCCTGCTTCCAAGTTACAAAAATATCAGCGTAATTTTCAACATGGCGACACGTACTGTACGTGTTCTTTAGAAAAACCTTTCCAATTTCTCCTATCGCTACCACCATCATTGAAATTTTCCAATGAGACTTTTTCAAGTTTTTCCTTCACACTCAGTTGAACTCTCTCAACCACCATTATAGTATATGGATTTGATGTATTTACAACAATGTATCTATACACATTATCACACAATAGCATTGAGGAAATCTTGAATGAATGAAAATGTTGAGTGTGGTCGTTTAAGTTCACATTTCCATTGGAAAGGGCCTACATTGGAACATATGATGATAAAAAAAAATTGTTCTGTGCCTTTTTTTTCTTTTTGATAATTCCGAAGAAGAGCGTTCCGAAGAAGAGCAAGGAAAAAAAAAACTACACCTACACGATTCTTTCCCATTTCGTCCATTCTCTTCATTCTCACATTTTTCTTTTGGTTCTCATCTCCTCCTTTAAAATCAGATGATGATGCTGCTGATTCTGATATGCTTTTATGGGTCGAGTGATTCTAAACAGTATGCTAAGAGAGTGAGAGAAGCTATTCGAGGAAGTGAATGAGCTAGTTTTCTTCTTCCTATTCTTATTTTCCTTCTTCTCAACATCACATTTATTTTTCTCAATGAATTTTATGGGGGACTTAAGACGATGAATAAGAACTAAATTACAACACATGAGCAAAGGAATGTTTTTCTAACGATTGAGAATTCAAAGAATTTCCTTCTTTTCTTCTGTTTTCGCTTGTTATCGCGAAATTCTTGTCGCTTTTTTATTAGAAAAACTTCATGACAGGAACATTTATCAAATGTATGTATAAAAATTTACTACATTAATTATGAGAAAATTATTGTTACTAAATTATTAAGTATTATTTCACGCATGTTTGGAGGCGTAGACACTTGGGATTAATTAAGTTTTGAAGATGCTATTGGGGAGATGCTATTCTATAGAATATTGTCTTTTATGAATATGAAACTGATGGTAGAACTTAAAGGATTTTAATTAAAAAATGTCCTGAATCATATTAGGGATTTAGAATCGATTAAAATTATCAAGTCAGTGTCACATTCTGTACACTAATTTATTCTAACCATTCATTTGTGGATACTTAAAACTATTTAAAACTGGTTTTATTATTTATCATATTTAAATTATGACAATTTTAAGATCAAATACTTAGTAAATAGGATTATATTCTAATAAAAACAAGTATGTTCAGGACATGTTGTCATGAAATTCAATCAATTGAGTCAGATTTGATAATGAAGTATCCGGTTAACTGATTTGCATTAATCAATAATTGAATCAGTTTCATTAGCATATTCTTTAAATATTATTATTAAGCTTGTAATCTTAAAGTGTCTACGCCTCATGTCATTAAGGCTAAAAAAATATCCTATGTAACTTATATCTCAATAAATCATCTACCATTCTAAAGTTTCATGAGCGTGAGCAAAACTTTTACTGTTCTCAGAATAAAATTGCGAGTACCAGCTTCTAAACATTTTCAACGGTTTCTCTTCTTTCGGGAGTAAAGGATTCCTTACAAATTCTTTAGAATTCCATATCATGACATCTCGTGCTACATTAATCGTTTCACCGTACATAATGAACTTTGCCAACCATCCTAGATACCATGGAGCATAGAAATAATGTGACAAATTTTGAACTAATGGTTCCAATGGCGTTAATGTCTGTAGAATGATAATCTTTCCAAATATTAATTTGAGTGCTAATGTGACATATCCAGGTCCGATTTGATCAATATCAGCATCAATTTCAATCAATTTGAATGACAATATTTTAAATATGTGCGTTAACTTTACAGTTGCCATATGTTTATAGTAAGTATTTGAGCTCCATCTGTATTTATGTATTTTTTAAAAAAATCAGTGAGGATCAATTTATCATTAATTATTTAGATCACTTACTTTGCATTCCAAATGTGAGATCCGAATGAGAACCAACTGTTTCTCATATTGTTAATATCTGCTCCTCCCAATATATTAGAGCCATGAACCGCTGCAAGATGAGCTGTTTTTTAAATGCAAATTTATTGAATAATTTCATTATTAACACTCAATAAAACCGCGTTTATTGATTTATATTACCTACATCAGCACCTAAATTTTTTGTTTTGTTTTGTTGTGTGAGGTGAGAGAAGATGAAATCGTTTATATTACATAGTAACTGGGATAAAATTCTAAATGATTTGTCAACACATGTATGGGTACGTTCGGATGTTAAGTAACCCTAAGTTTCATTTTCACAAGAACGTTATTGAACGAGCCTTAAGACAGAAACTTGAACTTATATAATTGTGATCTTACCATTTTCAGGAATATCTTGTATGTGTGAATATACTCGGAACTCATTCCATCCATGAAGTACAAATTTCTTGCTATCAATTTCATCAATAACAGGAATATCCCAAGGCTCTTCATTTTCTCTGTGGTACCACACGAAAATAAGTCCGTTCACTTCCTTTGATGTCCATTTACGGATTTTTGCAAACTTTTCAACTATAAATATAAAGATATTTTGAAACTGTATCCAATTTCTAATACATCAATTAACAATTTACCATCTGATATGCTATCACTGTATGGAATATTCACTAATGATCCACTTTCTCCACTAAATTTCCATTGATGAAATGGACATTCTATGCAGTCTCCTTTTACTACTCCACCAACTCCTAAATTGGCACCCATGTGCGGGCAGTAAGCATCCAACACAAAAGTTTTATTGGAATCTGTTGAACGAAAAATCACAAAATTTTCACCAATACAGTCGATATACTTAGCAGTTCCAGGTTTAATTTCTTTTGAGGTAGCCAGTTTATACCAGCCATTTGGAAACGGCGGTAATAATTTGTTTCCAATTTTACGAAGTCTTCGTGCACGATTTACAGCTGATTTTTTATCACTTGCGTCATTCTTGAAAGGTCAGAAAGGAAGAAGATTTTTAACAGGAAATTGAAAGGCGATTTTTATTATTTACATCTTTCCAGCTAACAGGAATGAATAAAATGTAATACAATATTCCCAAGAGTGCGACAGCGATGAATGTGTACAAATTATGCCAAATTTCTGCACACATAGCAAATTAATTATTGATCAAAAAAATACTCAATGAATTTTGCAGACTATAAATATTTTTTAAACTTGACACAGTGCACATCAAATAACAACTGAGGCAGTACTTAAACTATAGTAAATATCAAAAAAAGATTTTTATTTAAATTTATTCTTTAAGGCAGTGCTCGAGAATTGAAAATACTATTAATGAGTTAAAGTGTTTTATCAAACAAAATACGACAAATTACATGAATTCCTGCTTTTTTTTAAAAGTATAGTAACATAAAACATACATTAATATTGTCTTAAACTTAATAAATTAGTAATAAGAATTGATAATTTGCAACATTTTAAGAAGATGTAATGACTGTAAAACAAAATCAGACGGCTGAGGTCCAAGTAGATTAAATTATTTTTAAACCCTGAAACAGAAGTGAGAATATGTGATGAAGGAAAGAGAAGAGAACAGAATTAAATCGAAGAACTAATCTAAATTTTTAATTTCTTTCTACATCCCTTAGTGTATTTTTATTACTTTTTATCGGAATCGCATTATTCAATCGCTGTTTTTCGTAACATTGTTTTATTTAAAAATCAGTACATATGTAGTTGTTCAAATCGATAGTTGTTTAGTAAGTTAACTAATTCTTTGAATTTAAATTGGGAACTACCAAACATTTGAATCACATTGAACTTCTGAAAGTCAAAAGAATGTGACTTTATGTTTTAAGAGAAAAAGTCTAGTTTGAGATAGAAGTCAATCAGACGAAAGATTTATAAAAGAGAATAAATTAGCAGAATATACATATAAATAAGATCAGCTGAGTCTTGCGTCATTTTTTTTTGAACCTTAATAATTTAATTTATATTTCTACGAATTACTAATGATACACTATGGGCCCAAACTGGCAAAGGTTGTCAAAAATTCAGGTTATGTGTGGATGTTATAGTGCCTGAAGAGTAGTGTACGGGAAAAAAAGAAATTTTGTCCAAAACTGCTGTGTGCCTGACTTATGGCCAAAAAACGATTTTTGGTACCTGCCATTATAAAAATTGTTGGCGTGCTTCAATGCATGGACCAATTTTTTCAAACTTTTTTATTTATTAGATATACATAGAACCTGCAAAATAGCAATACATTTTCATAATTTAGGTTCCACTGTATATCCAAAAAAGTTAAAAATATGTCAAAAAATGCGATTTTTTTAACATTTCATGCTCTCATGCAGCTATATTGCACTATGGGATAAAAAATGTATATGCATTTGATAGAACCTATTTATACCTAAAAATCATCCGTAGATTGTAATTTAATTGGATGCACTACAAAAGCATAAAATAACTTTAAAGCTAAAAATTTTCGGTTTTTTGTGATTTTTTGACCTTTAACCCCATTTTTCCCTATAAAGGAAATTCGTGCTGTTTGAGCTGACCATTGATTATTATAGGACTAGTATTGTACTATTATTATGTGAAAAAAAATTTCAATATGGGACCCCCCTAGCTCATTTTTGGGGGGTCCAAAGGTATACCCCCCCTCAAAAATGGGGGTCTCACAAAACTCAATGTTACTTTTCTTAACCGGATGTTTAACAAATGATTCAAAAACACTTTTTAGCTACATTTAAACAAATTTTAAGCAGTTCTAAACTGTTCTGAACAATCGAAACTACTCATGTTAGCCAGTTCATAGATTTGTAAGTTTTTGAGTTTTAGACATATTTTCACGAGGTTTTTGGACTCCAATGGCAATACATATATAAATTGTTTATTTTTTCATAAAGTACTAACAATATCCTATCCAACAATATATAATAAGTCATACATAAGGTCAATTCAGTCAAAAATTTTGAAAAATGTTCAAAATTTTATGTTTTTTTAAAATTCATCCTTCACATTTATGCTTATAAATGCTGGTAATCTTAAGTATATGAATTGAATTTAGTATTTTTGTAGAGATTAGAGTAGTATTAAGGCATCAAAAAGGAAATCAAAGTTTAAAAATAGCTTATTGTAAAAAAGGACAAAGTCCAATTTACCATATTTTGACTTCCTTTACTCAGTGCAGGGAGCATCCAAATTTTATTTTTTGAAATATTTTCTATAGATCTATACTAGAACTAATAAAATATGTACGCAAAAATCATTTTCCGAGACTAGCTAAAACAAATTTGTCATTCGAAAATCCTTAAAAATAGCTGTTTTTAGAATAAATTTGTTAGCTCAATTCTTTGCAATTAGCAACGAAAAATTATTTTTGTGTATATTTTCTGTTAGTTCTAGTATAGATCTATAGAAAATATTTCAAAAATAAAATTTGGATGCTCCCTGCACTGAGTAAAGGAAGTCAAAATATGGTAAATTGGACTTTGTCCTTTTTTACAATAAGCTATTTTTAAACTTTGATTTCCTTTTTGATGCCTTAATACTACTCTAATCTCTACAAAAATACTAAATTCAATTCATATACTTAAGATTAACCGCATTTATAAGCATAAATGTGAAGGATGAATTTTAAAAACATAAAATTTTGAACATTTTTCAAAATTTTTGACTGAATTGACCTTATGTATGACTTATTATATATTGTTGGATAGGATATTGTTAGTACTTTATGAAAAAATAAACAATTTATATATGTATTGCCATTGAGTCCAAAAACCTCGTGAAAATATGTCTAAAACTCAAAAACTTACAAATCTATGAACTGGCTAACATGAGTAGTTTCGATTGTTCAGAACAGTTTAGAACTGCTTAAAATTTGTTTAAATGTAGTTAAAAATGTTTTTGAATCATTTGTTAAACATCCGGTTAAGAAAAGTAACATTGAGTTTTGTGAGACCCCCATTTTTGAGGGGGGGTATACCTTTGGACTCCCCAAAAATGAGCTAGGGGGGTCCCATATTGAAATTTTTATTCACATAATAATAGTACAATACTAGTCCTATAATAATCAATGGTCAGCTCAAACAGCACGAATTTCCTTTATAGGGAAAAATGGGGTTAAAGGTCAAAAAATCACAAAAAACCGAAAATTTTTAGCTTTAAAGTTATTTTATGCTTTTGTAGTGCATCCAATTAAATTACAATCAACAGATGATTTTATTACACGCTTTTATTTAAGTCACTCTGTTTGTATGTCTGCGTCAAATCTTGGAATCGATTTTTCGACCACTTCTGTTGCTCCTATTGAGCTCAAAATTTTTCTACAGGTGCATTCTCGATGACAATACAATATTTAAGCAATTTGAAATCTCCAAAATTCTTAATTATGCTATAATTAATTAAATAACATTTGAGATGGAAAAAAAATCCGAAGTCAATTAAGTATATTTCCAATGTACATGAATTAGACCAAATATAAAGTTGAAAACCAGTTTCTATGATTTATTGTGAATTGATTAATAATACCAACTATTAATTATGTTAAATATAGTATTCATTGAAAGTATTTTTGGAAGAGAAAAAACAAAGCTAAGTATTTTTCTCATGGAATATTTAAAATTCAAAAAACCGTTATCGTTTGAATCTTAAAAAACCGTTAAATTAAAATGAAATTTCCATCAAAATTTATTCAGTAACATTGAATCGGGACATAATGCGCCTGGATCTTGATATTATGGAAATAGTGTGTCTGGATGTTAACTGAATCTTAACATAATGTGCCAGGATGTTACTGGATCTTTCTAAACTGTATAAATATGGTTCTGGATGTTACTGGATCTTGCTACATTGTATAAATATGGTCCTGGATATTACTGGATCTTCCTAAACTGTATAAATACGGTTCTGGATGTTACTGGATCTTCCTAAACTGTATAAATACGGTTCTGGATGTTACTGGATCTTCCTAAACTGTATAAATACGGTTCTGGATGTTACTGGATCTTCCTAAACTGTATAAATATGGTTCTGGATGTTACTGGATCTTGCTACATTTTATAAATATGGTCCTGGATATTACTGGATCTTCCTAAACTGTATAAATATGGTCCTGGATATTACTGGATCTTCCTAAACTGTATAAATACGGTTCTGGATGTTACTGGATCTTCCTAAACTGTATAAATATGGTTCTGTGATCTATGCATGCGAAGCAAAGTGGAGTCCGACTCTACTGTGATCGATGCATAGTCGGACGAACGAAGTGGAGTCCGACTCTACTGTGATCTATGCATAGTCGGACGAACGAAGCGGAGCGAAGTGGAGTCCGACTCTACTGTGATCTATGCATAGTCGGACGAACGAAGCGGAGCGAAGTGGAGTCCGACACTACTGTGATCTATGCATAGTCGGACGAACGAAGCGAAGCGAAGTGGAGTCCGACACTACTGTGATCTATGCATAGTCGGACGAACGAAGCGAAGCGAAGTGGAGTCCGACTCTACTGTGATCTATGCATAGTTGGACGAACGAAGCGAAGCGAAGTGGAGTCCGACTCTACTGTAATCTATGCATAGTCGGACGAACGAAGCGAAGCGAAGTGGAGTCCGACTCTACTGTGATCTATGCATAGTTGGACGAACGAAGCGAAGCGAAGTGGAGTCCGACACTACTGTGATCTATGCATAGTCGGACGAACGAAGCGAAGCGAAGTGGAGTCCGAATCTACTGTGATCTATGCATAGTTGGACGAACGAAGCGAAGCGAAGTGGAGTCCGACTCTACTGTAATCTATGCATAGTTGGACGAACGAAGCGAAGCGAAGTGGAGTCCGACACTACTGTGATCTATGCATAGTCGGACGAACGAAGCGAAGCGAAGTGGAGTCCGACTCTACTGTAATCTATGCATAGTTGGACGAACGAAGCGAAGCAAAGTGGAGTCCGACTCTACTGTGATCGATGCATAGTCGGACGAACGAAGCGAAGCGAAGTGGAGTCCGACTCTACTGTAATCTATGCATAGTCGGACGAACGAAGCGGAGCGAAGTGGAGTCCGACTCTACTGTGATCTATGCATAGTCGGACGAACGAAGCGGAGCGAAGTGGAGTCCGACACTACTGTGATCTATGCATAGTCGGACGAACGAAGCGAAGCGAAGTGGAGTCCGACACTACTGTGATCTATGCATAGTCGGACGAACGAAGCGAAGCGAAGTGGAGTCCGACTCTACTGTGATCTATGCATAGTTGGACGAACGAAGCGAAGCGAAGTGGAGTCCGACTCTACTGTAATCTATGCATAGTTGGACGAACGAAGCGAAGCGAAGTGGAGTCCGACTCTACTGTGATCTATGCATAGTTGGACGAACGAAGCGAAGCGAAGTGGAGTCCGACACTACTGTGATCTATGCATAGTCGGACGAACGAAGCGAAGCGAAGTGGAGTCCGAATCTACTGTGATCTATGCATAGTTGGACGAACGAAGCGAAGCGAAGTGGAGTCCGACTCTACTGTAATCTATGCATAGTTGGACGAACGAAGCGAAGCGAAGTGGAGTCCGACACTACTGTGATCTATGCATAGTCGGACGAACGAAGCGAAGCGAAGTGGAGTCCGACTCTACTGTAATCTATGCATAGTCGGACGAACGAAGCGAAGCGAAGTGGAGTCCGACTCTACTGTAATCTATGCATAGTCGGACGAACGAAGCGAAGCGAAGTGGAGTCCGACTCTACTGTGATCTATGCATAGTTGGACGAACGAAGCGAAGCGAAGTGGAGTCCGACACTACTGTGATCTATGCATAGTCGGACGAACGAAGCAAAGCGAAGTGGAGTCCGAATCTACTGTGATCTATGCATAGTTGGACGAACGAAGCGAAGCGAAGTGGAGTCCGACTCTACTGTAATCTATGCATAGTTGGACGAACGAAGCGGAGCGAAGTGGAGTCCGACACTACTGTGATCTATGCATAGTCGGACGAACGAAGCGAAGCGAAGTGGAGTCCGAATCTACTGTGATCTATGCATAGTTGGACGAACGAAGCGAAGCGAAGTGGAGTCCGACTCTACTGTAATCTATGCATAGTCGGACGAACGAAGCGAAGCGAAGTGGAGTCCGACTCTACTGTGATCTATGCATAGTTGGACGAACGAAGCGAAGCGAAGTGGAGTCCGACACTACTGTGATCTATGCATAGTCGGACGAACGAAGCGAAGCGAAGTGGAGTCCGAATCTACTGTGATCTATGCATAGTTGGACGAACGAAGCGAAGCGAAGTGGAGTCCGACTCTACTGTAATCTATGCATAGTTGGACGAACGAAGCGAAGCGAAGTGGAGTCCGACACTACTGTGATCTATGCATAGTCGGACGAACGAAGCGAAGCGAAGTGGAGTCCGACTCTACTGTAATCTATCCATAGTCGGACGAACGAAGCGAAGCGAAGTGGAGTCCGACTCTACTGTAATCTATGCATAGTCGGACGAACGAAGCGAAGCGAAGTGGAGTCCGACTCTACTGTGATCTATGCATAGTTGGACGAACGAAGCGAAGCGAAGTGGAGTCCGACACTACTGTGATCTATGCATAGTCGGACGAACGAAGCGAAGCGAAGTGGAGTCCGAATCTACTGTGATCTATGCAT
Source organism: Chironomus tepperi (assembly GCF_022539635.2). NCBI lineage: Eukaryota > Metazoa > Arthropoda > Insecta > Diptera > Chironomidae > Chironomus > Chironomus tepperi. The sequence goes on along the minus strand of NW_027226323.1, from coordinate 9,916 downwards.
AGTTGGACGAACGAAGCGAAGCGAAGTGGAGTCCGACACTACTGTGATCTATGCATAGTTGGACGAACGAAGCGAAGCGAAGTGGAGTCCGACTCTACTGTAATCTATGCATAGTTGGACGAACGAAGCGGAGCGAAGTGGAGTCCGACACTACTGTGATCTATGCATAGTCGGACGAACGAAGCGAAGCGAAGTGGAGTCCGAATCTACTGTGATCTATGCATAGTTGGACGAACGAAGCGAAGCGAAGTGGAGTCCGACTCTACTGTAATCTATGCATAGTCGGACGAACGAAGCGAAGCGAAGTGGAGTCCGACTCTACTGTGATCTATGCATAGTTGGACGAACGAAGCGAAGCGAAGTGGAGTCCGACACTACTGTGATCTATGCATAGTCGGACGAACGAAGCGAAGCGAAGTGGAGTCCGAATCTACTGTGATCTATGCATAGTTGGACGAACGAAGCGAAGCGAAGTGGAGTCCGACTCTACTGTAATCTATGCATAGTTGGACGAACGAAGCGAAGCGAAGTGGAGTCCGACACTACTGTGATCTATGCATAGTCGGACGAACGAAGCGAAGCGAAGTGGAGTCCGACTCTACTGTAATCTATCCATAGTCGGATGAACCTTCACCGAAATATTCTAAGTATTTACGTAAACGAATTGAATACACATGGGTCGAAAAATCTATTACTTGATATGACTAAAAAGAATAAAATAAATTTATATAAAAAAAAAACTTTTTTTAAAAAGTACACGCTTTTATTCAAGAGTGAACTAAAAAGAAGAAAATAATTTTTTTCCGGACACACAAATATAAAACAAAATTTTTAACTAAAAATAAAAGCGTGGGGCGCTCATAATAGACATAATGTTATACATTCTTAGTTACTTGTATATTCAAGCCCCTGATCAAAAAGCTATAACAAGCAGATTTACTCCAATAGGTATTAATATGTTAACTGATAAGATTCTAAATGTACTTCATTTCAAATGAGTATAACCTACTTTAGAATATTTTAGCATTAACAAGAAAAGTTATGTTAGTGCATAAAAAGAATTAGGAAATTGTAAGCAAGTATTCCCAAGAGACAAGGAGCATGCTCATGAGTATGCTCATATAATTGAGCATGTTCAATTATATTAATTCAGTATACATATAAGCACGCTCGTTAAAATGAGAATGTTCATTGTCTGCTAGGGAATGCGTTAACTTCATATGGTAAACACTGAAATATATACAATTTCAAAACTATATCCAAGTAACCCAAGTAACTAAGAATGTATAACATTATGTCTATTATGAGCGCCCCACGCTTTTATTTTTAGTTAAAAATTTTGTTTTATATTTGTGTGTCCGGAAAAAAATTATTTTCTTCTTTTTAGTTCACTCTTGAATAAAAGCGTGTACTTTTTAAAAAAAGTTTTTTTTTTATATAAATTTTTAGGTATAAATAGGTTCTATCAAATGCGTATACATTTTTTATCCCATAGTGCAATATAGCTGCATGAGAGCATGAAATGTTACAAAATTGGATTTTTTGACATATTTTTAACTTTTTTGGATATACAGTGGAACCTAAATTATGAAAATGTGTTGCTATTTTGTAGGTTCTATGTATATCTAATAAATAAAAAAAGTTTGAAAAAAATTGGTCCATGCATTGAAGCACGCCAACAATTTTTATAATGGCAGGTACCAAAAATCGTTTTTTGGCCATAAGTCAGGCACACAGCAGTTTTGGACAAAATTTCATACTCTTCAGGCACTATAACATCCACACATTTGAATTTTTGACAACCTTTGCCATTTTGGGCCCATAGTGTGATATCTAATATTGATGAAGAGAGTCTTATAAAAATTTGAATGAATGACATCATAAGTCAACATTACCTTTAATTGTAAAGTAAGATGTGATTATCATTACTCACTTACAAGCCGGTATTAAGCTATTACATGTGTATGACGAAAAATTTCATTAATATAATTTTGGTCATTATTCCTTCTGTTATTCTGTATCAGTGTTGAACTTTTTAAACAAGAGATGCTAAAGATAATGCATTCGAATGTGAGATTTGATTTGATGTGTTACCCATTATGCTTGGAGAGGTTTTATTCTAGTCAGATTAAAACAAGTTCTCGTAGACAGGAAGGTGCCAAGAATAAGGCAACATTGTAAAAATTCATGACTTTTAGTGTACAATGTAGTAATAATTTTTGGCAGAGTCTGATAAAGTGCTATACTTCATTTTTAATAGTCTTTCACAATTTTTGATTTAATAAAGCTGCAATTTTTTCAGAAAGGATCTGATACTTTGTTTTAATGTTTCTCTTTGTATTAGGCCCTGGAATACATTTATCCGTACTTTTCAGAGAGGATGCTTTCACGGTACAGAAAGACCACAACGGCACCTATAAACGGTATCTTTGCCTGTTAAGGAATGTTATATTTTTTTAATAAAACTTCATTATGTTCATGACGAGTCGTTAAAAATTTCTCACAATAAATTGCATTTAGCGACATCTGTTGTTGAATAGTCCAAGTCAAATTGTATTGTGTAATCATTCAGGTGTATTGGTATTCTTCAGCTGTTGATTCAAAAAACAAACCAAAATTTTCAGCAATTCTATGAATCTTATAAATTAAATTATGAATTTTAAGGAGAATTTCTTTAATATAAAATTTGAAAATAGACTGACACATTGAGCATTGAGTGTCTTTTAGGGATGAACTAAAACATTAAAATTAAAGTTCAATTAAAAAAGTTTTAACTTGTTGCATATATGGAAACATTTGTTGCTTACAATAAAAAATAACGGTCATTTTTAAGCAGCACAAAAGTATTTTTTATACACAAGCTAACCCCTCGACGAACTCTCATTCAGATTCATTTGAAAAATTTGTGCGAAACAGAAAAGATGTGAGAGCGGCATTTTTTTGTTAAATCTTGTTATTCATCAGTTAAACACTTAAAATAGTGAAACAAAAGTCTAACTTCAAATAGTCTCATCACTTAGTTAAATGTATGATAGTTTAATTAATAAAATTAATGTTATTTGTGAATATAATAAAAATCAGGACTTTCGAGAAGATTACCTTAAAAGAAAAAAACAGGACTAGATTCTGTGAAGATTTTTCAATGTTTTTGCCTTGAATGAGAGAAAAATATTTAAATTATGCTAACCAAACAGTTAAATATTAAAAGTCAATAAACTATTTATTATTCAGGTGACGAATAATTCAGATGTGAATGAGAAATAAAAAATGTTTCAGTGCTTTCCTTTTTGAGAGATGTATGTGATAACACTTGCAAAAAAATCGATAAAAAACAGCATCCGATTTTTCTTCTCTTTCACACACATACCTTTATATTTTCATATTGAACATTTAGCTGCAAGAAAAAAAGTGATGCACGGTTAAATGTGGATACGTCATAAAAAACATGATTCGTTGTTGTTTTTGTGATGAAAAAAAGGGTTCAAAAGGAAAAGAAAGGAAGAAATTCACTATTTGACTTCAATTTCGTGTGTCTACCTGAAAATTATTGTCTGAGTGGATTTTTTATTATAAATTTTTAATCACTACCACCTGTTCTATAGGCCCATTACACACGTGTATCTTCCCAAAAATATCTTTTCACAAGCTATTGTGTTGTTGTGGCTGAAAAAATAGTATGAAAATCATTATGTCATTATCATTGTGTTCTCGATTCTATAACGACTCATTAATTATTCAACTATATTCTCTTGAAAACTTTCATTACTGATTTCATCACAAAAACATTGAGAAGCAATGAACAAGAAATATAGCAACAATAATAAACAGCGAATAATGATTAATCTGTGATTCGTTTACTTACAATTTCATTTCGTTTTCATTTCATACGTACATATACTTTTTTTATGCTTATTATAAGCAATTATGAGCCTCTCTCAATACCTGTGTACATTGAAAGAAATTTTCGGGCAGTAAATGTAGAGAAAGTGAAATTAATTCCATTATTTAATTGTTGGATATTCGCAAGGTGCGCCAACTTTTGAAATATAAATGTTGACAGAGATTTGAAAGGTAAAAGCTGAGATTTCACTGTTTAAACAGCGACTATAGAATTACTTACGACAGCTAAAAATTGTGATGACATTAAAATTTAATCGCTTTATTTAGAGTCTGCATTAAGAGGAAAACATAGAATGATAAGGCAAGCAATGTGCTAGTGAACTCGAATTGAAATGCAAACTGCATCGCAAACGAATGATAAAATCTTTAGATGACATAAAATTGTGTTCAGCAACACTGCGTAAAACTTGAAATAATTTTCATTTCTACTCGGGTTGCAAACAAGCAGGAATGGCATAATAGTTGTTTCACTTTTACTTGATTACACCATAAAAATATGTTGCACTTGCTGAATAAGAATGAAAAATCTTAGTGACTTACGTAAAAACATTTCAATGCTAGACATTCAAAGGCTGTCAACATTTATCTCAGAATCAACGCACCTTGGAAATCCACATTATTTATATATTTAATCTAATTCTATTTTCCTTTCTAATTTCGCAGATTCGTGCCGTGATAATACCAAATGTGAATGTCTGTCACAAATTTTTCACAATAAATGCACACATACATAGTCAACGTCGTACAACAAAATCCTTTAGTGAGGAGAAAATTGTAATTTTTTTGAAAATAGGGAGCATAAATGAAGGAATTAATTTGAAATGAATTAGGATTAGTGTACAATTTAGTGATTAAATTCTCTAGAATATTCAATTTTACCGCGAGTGTCATCAGCAAAAAAAAAAGAGGGAGGCAAGAAAAGAAAATTTATATAGACATAAAAGAAATAGTGTTATTTGACATCAAAAAATATTATTTTATCCCTCCTTAAATATCATAAAAAGTTATTTGGTGTTAACATTTATTCTTCTATATCTCCTAGTACAATTTTACTTTACTTATTTTTATTGCCTTTTCGGATAATACAAGGAGTGTCAAAACCTCAAATGAAAAATAATAATAAGCATAATAGTAAAAAGTAACGCAGCGACAACATCAAGTGAAATTGAAAGATATAAAAATAATTCTGAAGACGATATGCAAAAGTGTAAACAGTGAAGAAGTGAAAAGTGTTTGTAATAATAAAAATCGGCGCTTGTCATGTGATTGAGAAAAAAAAAAGTTTTCAATCACCGACAATTTATAACAAGCGACATTACCTTGCACTTGATTGTTGGATAGTTAATTTAGCGTATAAAAAAAAGTTCATACACAAAAATAATAGTAGTAATAAAAGTAAAGCGACGATAATATCACGCGGTGGACTATACACACAAAAATATATATATATTTACATGTAGATTGTAATGATATATAACTGAAAAAAAGGAAAAACAAAATAAAATAACATACAGTTTAATAGAGGAGATACGAAATCAATAACATTTTGAACGCCCCAAGTGAAGGAAGTTAAAGAAAGGGGAGGACGTAGTTGGAGACAAGGTAAATACTGAAATTTTTATCTTTACTATAAATATATTTTTTTCATGTCCAAAAGTTTTGAGAAAAAGTGGAAATTGCTTGTAGTTTGTCTACTTGGTTCGTAGATTATTATGATAACTTTCTTCAGAAAATGAAAAGACTGGGTGGGGTTCTGACCTTAGACTCAAGAATCTGCTGCTTGATTTTTCACTTAGTTGACAATCCATTAGCTTATAATTTGTCTTGAATCCAGGAAAATAATAAAAATTACAAAATGCACGTTCTATTATGAATCTTACAAGTGCATATGTTATCAGTATGTTAACCTAGATCCATCCTAGATCTGAATCAACATCCATATTATCAATTTAAAAATGAAATTTCTCATCATCCTTGAAATCATCACTAATTGTGAATGTCAGAAACAATAATGGAAAACTAGTATCTATTCTGTTCCTTGAGATTCTTTAATGTCAAAGTTAATTAAAACTGCTGAGATTTAACATTTTTGTTTCGATGTCTTCTCTATGTTTCAAAATTTTTCGAAACAGTTATGTTATTCGGGATATTCAGTTTGATTTCACCATGAGATAGACTGCTTAGCATAAATGTTAGAAAACAAGTTGTAGAGAAATTCCTGTTTTATTTGCTAATCATGTGATGATCTGAAATGCCATGAACTATACAGCTAATCATGCGAGTTATATTAGGCTTTAAAATGCTTCATTCGGTTACACCATCCTAAGTTATTGCTAATATTGGAGAGTTCGTGACAATCATATTGAGCTTATAGCTTGAGCAAAAATAATAACGTCGTGACTATTTGATAATTATAAGGCTGTTGAATATTTTGGGAACTAATTTTTAAATTATAATAATTTTATACTAGTTCCAAAAAATGCGTTCAGAACTAACGGTATGTACAGCAATTTCAACAATTTTCTCCCTATTAACTATGTATCTATGCGTGGTATTACCTTTAAAAAAAGATGATTATCATGTCGAAGTGTCTACAAAAAAATAAATATTGCGTGCCAAAGCACTATCATATGATGCGTGTTTGATTGATTAACACAATGTAAATTACATCACCTAACGGAGTTTTGCTATTACTAACCTCTCCTACAATCATTTCTACCTTCTTCTTGTATTGTCTATTTTTTTCGTGTATTATTTCTGAAATTGGTAAAACAAATAATCAAGTCATTTAATGATAGAAATTTTCTTGATGTTCCTATAATTATTTCCATCACTGACCATGATCATTGACATTTAATCGATGCATGAACAATAAAAAGACGAATCAGTTCATCAAAATCAATTATCATATATTACATGGTGTGAAAAATCATCACAAGATGCTAATAGATATGCAAACATACAAGAAAAGAAGAACATGGAAAGAATATGCGGGAATAGGAAAAGAATTAAGTTGAAACGTCGGAATATAAATTGAATCATTGAACAATCTGATTTATATGCATTTCAACGGATCATTGCTTCTCAATATACTCAGTAACACTTCATCTACAACTGTCTTTTTATTATCCTTTATTTCTCCGCAAATTTTTGTTGGGTTGGAGCGTCTGCGTGCACCCCAAGTTATTTGTCTAACAGAGGAGCATAAATAAAATGAAAGAAAATGGAAAGAAAAATAGGAATTGGGGTTGGCTGATTTACAATTTAAATTGCAGTTCTTTTTATTTCATTTTTGCTACTGTTTTTCTTCTCTATTTATTCATTGCCTCGTCATTTTCATCAAGTATTTTGTGGTGAATGTTTATTCCAATGACTAAATATTTCGAGATGAATTTTTGTTTTATTTATGTAGAAAATTTGTTTATATGCTTTACATAAACATCCAATTATCCAACAATGTTTTCATCCTTATATCTTTGTACTTGTATCCTAGACATTTGGACTGCAATGTCATGATGATGAAATGGAAAATATACAGAAGAAAATTCATGAAAATTTATTTAATAATCCATTTACGCTCAAATTACATTATAAAATCTAGTATGGTAAATACGCATTATGTTCAGACTTAGCAACGCTCTTTCCAGCAATCACACCGGCAACATACATTACCATCAATGACTCTGTTAGTTGCTAGCCATACGTGAATTCAATTAAGAGGGTATATAGAATGGGTGATGAAAATGGCACATAAATATCCTTCTCTATTACAATACATCGATTGCTTGTCGATGGGATTCATGTTAAAAAATACATTTTGTTGATGAAACATCATTCAAATGTCTTTTTTTATGAGTTTTTACAAAGAATATGACGAGGTGAAAAAAATATCCCATTTTTAATGGAAAAAAGTTTCATCATGGATATTTTGAAAAAGCAGGGATGCTGAAGAGGATGTGTATGGTAGAGAAACAAGCATATTAATCTATTTAATATACTTTCGCTGATGCATTTTTACTTTATCTGCGGTATCATCAAATTTCCATATTGGAACTGCATTTGAGGTTGGATAAAATAAAGCACCATTTTAGTGACATTCACACTTTGGTGCTCTCTTGGATTACTATGCCAGAAATACTGATTTAATGGCAATCGTGTAGCAGAGCTCAGAGTAGATATCAATTTAAGCTCAGTGATTTATTAAAATTCAAAAATCCAGTTCAAATAATCCAGTTAGTCTAGGCAAATGAATCCGACTAGATCATTTTATATTCATTGGACCATCAACAACCTGCTTTGTTTAAAATCAACAAAATTCCAAATATTTTTAACTTATACATTTCCCTTCAAAACTGTCTACATATCACATGACTAGCCATCCAGATAACAACGCTGAGAAAAAAAGGCGGGTTATGAATTTTTATTGACCGCCACATGAATCCAACATTGATGAAATGCTGTTTTTCATGTATTTTGATTTACTGTTTATGGCTTACCCAAGCCATTGCAAAATTCAATTCAGCTCAATGTTTGAATGTGCAGTTTCACTCAGCAATTAAATTAAAAATTCAGACAGTGGCCGAATTATGTGCGAGAAAAACCTTAAAAGCAAAGAACGTTGTACGCAATTAATTTTCTGCAATGTGCATAATAATTTTTATGGCTATGTGTGTGTGTGAGTTAATATTTCATATATTTATCTTCATAGTAAGTTAGTTAAGTTCAATGAGTTGTTGTGATGGTAAAATAGACATATTTGGATAGTATCATGAATACATATTTATGCGAGTTTATTTATGTTCATTGTTATTGCAAACAGCATCATATTTCGATTGATATGAAGAAGTATGCAGCACATATCAAATTTCTGCTGATAATTTTAATAATAAAAATATTTTTGTTGTTTCATGCATGTCAGTGGTGCTCAACCTTTTATTGCTTTCACTGGCAAACCTTAGTGGTTAACTTCGACCAAAACTCTAACATTTGGTCATACTGTTAATGGACATTCCCAAAAAATTTTGTTGGCACACAGGTTGCCCACCACTGATAAATGTACTTCATTAATATTTTACTGATGAATCTTTAAAAATTCATTTGCATAAATATTTCCAATTTTTATATAAGACCTTTTTTAAAATTATTTTTGAAATGAGTGAGGAACTCTATTGAGTGAATTTTAAATAGCTGTGATTTCACTGCGGAAGCAAACAAGTTTAAAAATGCGAAGTGAAAAAAATCATCAAAGAGTGGAAGAAAAAGTTTGTCACTTGTTGTATCGACGGCAACAACACCAATTTATTCAATGCAAATTGTGGCTAATGGATAAGGTTAAGAAATTATTTTTTATGCGCTAATAAGAATTAAGCATGGTCAAGCATAACTAAATAAAAATTATATTCACTGAACATGTTATCGCGATAAAGTTCTTAATGTTTAATTGCATTGCATGATGAATAAATTCGTATGAGGTTTATTAGACAAACATTATTCAGCGTTCAGTGCTTATTGGTTAAAAAGGGAAATGTCGGTTGTTACTAATTAGGTCTGTTAACCTCCTCATGATTTTGAATTCTGATTGCTTTTTTATTTTACTTAGGGGGTATAGCTTTGTGGGAATCGGTTTTAACTGTTGATATAAATTAAATTTTGACTCTTATTTGATTGATTTAAATACTTTATGCAGTTTATTTATAGATCAATTAAAAAGAATTCATTTCACTGATTAGGCTGAATTAAGCACCGAAATGTTTCAGTTTCAGTGTGTTAGATTAATTTAATGTCAAGTTGAAGTATAGATTAATAGGTCAAAAATAATGTATCAAAACATGATAAGAATTATCTGTTTGAAGGTTGACATTACCGGTTATTTTAACTATCTCCTTTCAATAAAATGAACCTTTAGTTACTTCATAATTTGACTTTACGTAAATCCAAATTGAAAAAAATACTACACAACATCTAGATTCCATTCAACAGTCTGGACAATCTTCTCATTTAAAAATCTATAAAACAA
>NW_027226322.1:0-27915 GCF_022539635.2 Chironomus tepperi | reverse complement strand
TATTAATTGTGATTATGACTTTAAACTTTTTGGATGGTGTCATAGGATATAGGAGATTCCCTATGCAGAAAAAAAAATTTTTATATGCACCAAGGGGAGGAACAAGATCCAGTCGGATCCAGTTCACTTCCAGATCCTTTCTAGACACATAAAAACAAGATCCAGTATGATCCAATCCACTTCTAGACCTTCAAAATGAGATCCAGTGAGATCCAGTTCACTGAATTTTTATTTTTTCACCAAATTAAAATATGTTTTGAAATAATCGTTTATTGAAACACGTGTTTTGGAATAAGCGGCTAATATTTAGGGAAAAAATTTCAGTTTTTTGCATTTTGTGCCTCAGTGGATGCATCTCATGACCCCAAAAACTATACAGCTCGTGTGATAACCAATATCTATCGATAGAAAAAACCGGAAGTCTTAACTTTGTGTTAAAATTGAGTTTTCGCGGAAACTAACTAACTTGCTAAAGGACAGAACGTGATTTTTTGCGATTTCTCGGCACTGGAAGCACCAATCATGAAGTAGTTTTTACCATTTGATAGGTAATACGAAGCACAAACTTTGAATGACCGAACTTTTTTTATAATTCGGCAAGGCTGAGGCAGTAAATCGAAAAAAGTAGATTTCTGTAAAACAAAAAACAATATATTCACACAATTTTGTGTGAATATGATTAAAGAGATATGAAGAGATTATGATTTTAAACTTTTGGATATGGTTTTTCATAGGATATAGGATATTCCCTATGCAGAAAAAAAAAATTTTTATGTGCACCAAGGGGAGGAACAAGATCCAGTCGGATCCAGTTCACTTCCAGACCTTTAAAACAAGATCCAGTAGAATCCATTTTACTTCTAGACACATAAAAACAAGATCCAGTAGGATCCAGTCCACTTCTAGACCTTCAAAATGAGATCCAGTAAGATCCAGTGGACTAAATTTTTATTTGTGATTATGATTTTATTAATTGTGATTATGACTTTAAACTTTTTGGATGGTGTTTCATAGGATATAGGAGATTCCCTATGCAGAAAAAAAAATTTTTATATGCACCAAGGGGAGGAACAAGATCCAGTCGGATCCAGTTCACTTCCAGACCTTTAAAACAAGATCCAGTATGATCCAATCCACTTCTAGACCTTCAAAATGAGATCCAGTGAGATCCAGTTCACTGAATTTTTATTTTTTCACCAAATTTAAAATATGTTTTGAAATAATCGTTTTTTGAAACACGTGTTTTGGAATAAGCGGCTAATATTTAGGGAAAAAATTTCAGTTTTTTGCATTTTGTGCCTCAGTGGATGCATCTCATGACCCCAAAAACTATACAGCTCGTGTGATAACCAATATCTATCGATAGAAAAAACCGGAAGTCTTAACTTTGTGTTAAAATTGAGTTTTCGCGGAAACTAACTAACTTGCTAAAGGACAGAACGTGATTTTTTGCGATTTCTCGGCACTGGAAGCACCAATCATGAAGTAGTTTTTACCATTTGATAGGTAATACGAAGCACAAACTTTGAATGACCGAACTTTTTTATAATTCGGCAAGGCTGAGGCAGTAAATCGAAAAAAGTAGATTTCTGTAAAACAAAAAACAATATATTCACACAATTTTGTGTGAATATGATTAAAGAGATATGAAGAGATTATGATTTTAAACTTTTGGATATGGTTTTTCATAGGATATAGGATATTCCCTATGCAGAAAAAAAAATTTTTATGTGCACCAAGGGGAGGAACAAGATCCAGTCGGATCCAGTTCACTTCCAGACCTTTAAAACAAGATCCAGTAGAATCCATTTTACTTCTAGACACATAAAAACAAGATCCAGTAGGATCCAGTCCACTTCTAGACCTTCAAAATGAGATCCAGTAAGATCCAGTGGACTAAATTTTTATTTGTGATTATGATTTTATTAATTGTGATTATGACTTTAAACTTTTTGGATGGTGTTTCATAGGATATAGGAGATTCCCTATGCAGAAAAAAAAATTTTTATATGCACCAAGGGGAGGAACAAGATCCAGTCGGATCCAGTTCACTTCCAGACCTTTAAAACAAGATCCAGTATGATCCAATCCACTTCTAGACCTTCAAAATGAGATCCAGTGAGATCCAGTTCACTGAATTTTTATTTTTTCACCAAATTAAAATATGTTTTGAAATAATCGTTTTTTGAAACACGTGTTTTGGAATAAGCGGCTAATATTTAGGGAAAAAATTTCAGTTTTTTGCATTTTGTTCCTCAGTGGATGCATCTCATGACCCCAAAAACTATACAGCTCGTGTGATAACCAATATCTATCGATAGAAAAAACCGGAAGTCTTAACTTTGTGTTAAAATTGAGTTTTCGCGGAAACTAACTAACTTGCTAAAGGACAGAACGTGATTTTTTGCGATTTCTCGGCACTGGAAGCACCAATCATGAAGTAGTTTTTACCATTTGATAGGTAATACGAAGCACAAACTTTGAATGACCGAACTTTTTTTATAATTCGGCAAGGCTGAGGCAGTAAATCGAAAAAAGTAGATTTCTGTAAAACAAAAAACAATATATTCACACAATTTTGTGTGAATATGATTAAAGAGATATGAAGAGATTATGATTTTAAACTTTTGGATATGGTTTTTCATAGGATATAGGATATTCCCTATGCAGAAAAAAAAATTTTTATGTGCACCAAGGGGAGGAACAAGATCCAGTCGGATCCAGTTCACTTCCAGACCTTTAAAACAAGATCCAGTAGAATCCATTTTACTTCTAGACACATAAAAACAAGATCCAGTAGGATCCAGTCCACTTCTAGACCTTCAAAATGAGATCCAGTAAGATCCAGTGGACTAAATTTTTATTTGTGATTATGATTTTATTAATTGTGATTATGACTTTAAACTTTTTGGATGGTGTTTCATAGGATATAGGAGATTCCCTATGCAGAAAAAAAAATTTTTATATGCACCAAGGGGAGGAACAAGATCCAGTCGGATCCAGTTCACTTCCAGACCTTTAAAACAAGATCCAGTATGATCCAATCCACTTCTAGACCTTCAAAATGAGATCCAGTGAGATCCAGTTCACTGAATTTTTATTTTTTCACCAAATTAAAATATGTTTTGAAATAATCGTTTTTTGAAACACGTGTTTTGGAATAAGCGGCTAATATTTAGGGAAAAAATTTCAGTTTTTTGCATTTTGTTCCTCAGTGGATGCATCTCATGACCCCAAAAACTATACAGCTCGTGTGATAACCAATATCTATCGATAGAAAAAACCGGAAGTCTTAACTTTGTGTTAAAATTGAGTTTTCGCGGAAACTAACTAACTTGCTAAAGGACAGAACGTGATTTTTTGCGATTTCTCGGCACTGGAAGCACCAATCATGAAGTAGTTTTTACCATTTGATAGGTAATACGAAGCACAAACTTTGAATGACCGAACTTTTTTTATAATTCGGCAAGGCTGAGGCAGTAAATCGAAAAAAGTAGATTTCTGTAAAACAAAAAACAATATATTCACACAATTTTGTGTGAATATGATTCAAAAAAGCACAAAATTTATACAAAACAAGGAACAGATTACTTACTTAATTATTAGTTTTTATTGAATAGAAGATTCTGATGATCAGAATCGTAGCTTTATGTCAATCATATTCACACCAAATTTTCAATTTGGGTGAATATATTGCTTTTGGTATTTTGAAATTTCAGTTTTTTTAATTTCCAGCATCAGGCTTACAGAATTGACAAATATTTCCAATGGTGGAAAGTCTGTGCCTGAAAATACTAATCCAACAGTGAAAACCGCATCTTGATTGGTGCTTCCAGTGCCGAGAAATCGCAAAAAAACACTTTCTGTTATTTAGTTAGTTAGTTAGTTAGTTAGTTAGTTAGTTAGTTAGTTAGTTAGTTAATCAGCACGATATCTCTTCAAACTCAATACTAAGACTTCGGGTTTTTTGCTTCTGGTAGGGAATGGGTATGGCAAGAACTGTATTGTTTTTGGAGCCATAAGATGCTTCCATTAAGGCACAAGATGTAAAAAACTGTCTTTTTTTGGTCCAAATTATAGTCGATTATTGCAAAATACATTTTTGTAAACAAACAAAAAAAAATTGAACTGAATCTTACTGGATCTCATTTTAATGGTCTAGAAGTGAACTGGATCCTACTGGATCTTGTTTTTATGTGTCTGGAAGTTGTATGGATCCTACTGGATCTCATTTTAATGGTCTGGAAGTGAACTGGATCCTACTGGATCTTGTTTTTATGTATCTGGAAGTTGTATGGATCCTACTGGATCTTATTATAATGGTGTAGAAGTGAACTGGATCCTACTGGATCTTGTTTTTATGTATCTGGAAGTTGTATGGATCCTACTGGATCTCATTTTAATGGTCTGGAAGTGAACTGGATCCTACTGGATCTTGTTTTTATGTGTCTGGAAGTTATATGGATCCTACTGGATCTTGTTTTTATGTGTCTGGAAGTTATATGGATCCTACTGGATCTCATTTTGATAGCCTGGAAGTGAACTGGATCCTACTGGATCTTATTTTTATGGGTCTAGAAGTTATATGGATCCTACTGGATCTCATTTTGATAGCCTGGAAGTGAACTGGATCCTACTGGATCTTATTTTTATGGGTCTAGAAGTTATATGGATCCTACTGGATCTTATTCTGATAGCCTGGAAGTGAACTGGATCCTACTGGATCTTATTTTTATGGGTCTAGAAGTTATATGGATCCTACTAGATCTCATTTTGATAGTCTGGAAGTGAACTGGATCCTACTGGATCTTATTTTTATGGGTCTAGAAGTTATATGGATCCTACTGGATCTTATTCTGATAGCCTGGAAATGAACTGGATCCTACTGGATCTTATTTTTATGGGTCTAGAAGTTATATGGATCCTTCTGGATCTCATTTTGATAGCCTGGAAGTGAACTGGATCCTACTGGATCTTATTTTTATGGGTCTAGAAGTTATATGGATCCTACTGGATCTTATTCTGATAGCCTGGAAATGAACTGGATCCTACTGGATCTTATTTTTATGGGTCTAGAAGTTATATGGATCCTACTGGATCTTATTCTGATAGCCTGGAAGTGAACTGGATCCTACTGGATCTTATTTTTATGGGTCTAGAAGTTATATGGATCCTACTGGATCTCATTTTGATAGCCTGGAAGTGAACTGGATCCTACTGGATCTTATTTTTATGGGTCTAGAAGTTATATGGATCCTACTGGATCTTATTCTGATAGCCTGGAAGTGAACTGGATCCTACTGGATCTTATTTTTATGGGTCTAGAAGTTATATGGATCCTACTAGATCTCATTTTGATAGTCTGGAAGTGAACTGGATCCTACTGGATCTTATTTTTATGGGTCTAGAAGTTATATGGATCCTACTGGATCTTATTCTGATAGCCTGGAAATGAACTGGATCCTACTGGATCTTATTTTTATGGGTCTAGAAGTTATATGGATCCTTCTGGATCTCATTTTGATAGCCTGGAAGTGAACTGGATCCTACTGGATCTTATTTTTATGGGTCTAGAAGTTATATGGATCCTACTGGATCTTATTCTGATAGCCTGGAAATGAACTGGATCCTACTGGATCTTATTTTTATGGGTCTAGAAGTTATATGGATCCTACTGGATCTCATTTTGATAGCCTGGAAGTGAACTGGATCCTACTGGATCTTATTTTTATGGGTCTAGAAGTTATATGGATCCTACTGGATCTCATTTTGATAGCCTGGAAGTGAACTGGATCCTACTGGATCTTATTTTTATGGGTCTAGAAGTTATATGGATCCTACTGGATCTTATTCTGATAGCCTGGAAATGAACTGGATCCTACTGGATCTTATTTTTATGGGTCTAGAAGTTATATGGATCCTACTGGATCTCATTTTGATAGCCTGGAAGTGAACTGGATCCTACTGGATCTTATTTTTATGGGTCTAGAAGTTATATGGATCCTACTGGATCTTATTCTGATAGCCTGGAAATGAACTGGATCCTACTGGATCTTATTTTTATGGGTCTAGAAGTTATATGGATCCTACTGGATCTCATTTTGATAGCCTGGAAGTGAACTGGATCCTACTGGATCTTATTTTTATGGGTCTAGAAGTTATATGGATCCTACTGGATCTCATTTTGATAGCCTGGAAGTGAACTGGATCCTACTGGATCTTATTTTTATGGGTCTAGAAGTTATATGGATCCTACTGGATCTCATTTTGATAGCCTGGAAGTGAACTGGATCCTACTGGATCTTATTTTTATGGGTCTAGAAGTTATATGGATCCTACTGGATCTCATTTTGATAGCCTGGAAGTGAACTGGATCCTACTGGATCTTATTTTTATGGGTCTAGAAGTTATATGGATCCTACTGGATCTCATTTTGATAGCCTGGAAGTGAACTGGATCCTACTGGATCTTATTTTTATGGGTCTAGAAGTTATATGGATCCTACTGGATCTCATTTTGATAGCCTGGAAGTGAACTGGATCCTACTGGATCTTATTTTTATGGGTGTAGAAGTTATATGGATCCTACTGGATCTCATTTTGATAGCCTGGAAGTGAACTGGATCCTACTGGATCTTATTTTTATGGGTCTAGAAGTTATATGGATCCTACTGGATCTCATTTTGATAGCCTGGAAGTGAACTGGATCCTACTGGATCTTATTTTTATGGGTCTAGAAGTTATATGGATCCTACTGGATCTTATTCTGATAGCCTGGAAGTAATCTGGATCCTACTGGATCTTATTTTTATGGGTCTAGAAGTTATATGGATCCTACTGGATCTCATTTTGATAGCCTGGAAGTGAACTGGATCCTACTGGATCTTATTTTTATGGGTGTAGAAGTTATATGGATCCTACTGGATCTCATTTTGATAGCCTGGAAGTGAACTGGATCCTACTGGATCTTATTTTTATGGGTCTAGAAGTGATATGGATCCTACTGGATCTCATTTTGATAGCCTGGAAGTGAACTGGATCCTACTGGATCTTATTTTTATGGGTCTAGAAGTTATATGGATCCTACTGGATCTTATTCTGATAGCCTGGAAGTAATCTGGATCCTACTGGATCTTATTTTTATGGGTCTAGAAGTTATATGGATCCTACTGGATCTCATTTTGATAGCCTGGAAGTGAACTGGATCCTACTGGATCTTATTTTTATGGGTCTAGAAGTTATATGAATCCTACTGGATCTCATTTTAATGGTTTGAAAGTGAACTTGATCCTACTGAATCTTGTTTTTATGTTTCTGGAAATTATACGGATCCTACTGGACTATAAGGCTTAGCGATTTTTAAAAGCACTGTAATCTACCCAAGTCGGGCGAGCGAAGCTCAGCCCGGCTCGTATAGTGATCTATAAAAGTACTGTAATCTACTCTAGTCGGGCGAGCGAAGCTCAGCCCGGCTCGTATAGTGATCTATAAAAGTACTGTAATCTACCCAAGTCGGGCGAGCGAAGCTCAGCCCGGCTCGTATAGTGATCTATAAAAGTACTTTAATCTACCCAAGTCGGGCGAGCGAAGCTCAGCCCGGCTCGTATAGTGATCTATAAAAGTACTGTAATCTACCCAAGTCGGGCGAGCGAAGCTCACAAATTTTTGCGACCTGAACGGAGCGAAGCGAGTGAAGGCGTGAAAATTTTCCCAACCACCAGAAACTGCATATCTATGAAAATATGTTGCCGTGAGCAGAGAAATGGTTCGAGCGAAGCTCGAACATTAATAGTTCGAACGCAGTTCGGACTTGGTTGAGCGAAGCTCACAAATTTTTGCGACCTGCATATCTATGAAAATATGTTGCCGTGAGTAGAGAATTGGTTCGAGCGAAGCTCAAACTTTAATAGTTTGGAACCAGTTCATTCATTTAAATATTTTTAGTTAATGTGTAAATAATCATTTTTTATCACATTTATTTCATAAATCAATTATCAAGTTGTGTTTTTAATTCTTACTTTTCTGTACCGTTTTCTGATAAACGTATGGTGTGAATATTCCCATGAAGCGTGATCCGCTTCATTACTAGTTTTAGAATACATTTGTTATTGATGAATCTCTTAGAATCTCCATAAATTTGAAGTTATAATGGATATTTTTGAGCTTTTAGGATTTGATGGAATTGTGACATGAATCTTATGTTCCGAGCAGGGTTCAGAGCTCGATGTCGACTGGAATTTTGTATGAAAAAGTCAATTCAAGGAGACTTGACTCCATATTAAATTTGAGTCGACTTCAAGCTATGTTATTCCGATCGGCTTAAATTATTTATGATGGTAAAGCGACTGCTACATGACAGTTAAGTCGGCTGCTACCTGGCAATGTTTGCCATCTGGTTGCCATGAAAAACGTGTGCAAATCGGGTATATTATTCGTTTTTGGGGTAAGATTTACATTTTTACATCAGACCTAAATCATTTGATAGCATTTGAACCAGCTTGAAAAGCTTTTATAATCCGAGCGACATAACTAAAAATTCTTCGCCATGGAGCTTTTAAGGCTCCACTAAAGCTCTTGCATTGATATCAAATATAAGCTGCCTCCGTGTGACATCCAATTGATTATGTCCAGTTGAATGCCTATAGCAGAAATATTGATGGCTAAAAAATGGTTTGTGGAAGCCATTTGGATCCGATATCGAAGAAGCTTCAGTATGATGTTACCAAAAGATCTGAATCCTTGACATCTCCAATGTGGATTCTTCTTCTTTTGTGTACCCGAGTGAGGAAAATTGAACTTTTAGAATAAAGCAGCCAATATTAGCTTCTGTAGTTATGGCTTTAGATTCCAAATGAAAATAAGTCGTTCATGAGTCTCATAAGCAGCTCAAAGAATTAAGATAAAACTAGTATTTTCATTATCTCTTCCTGTAACCTACTACAACTCCATGTTGATAGGGTTTCCAAAAAACGGGAATTTTCCCGAATTCTGGAAACCCTACATGTTGATATAAATACGTTAGAACTAGTAATCAATTGGACATAAACTTGTCAACAACTAGTTATAGTAGTTGTGTAGGGAACATTACACAAAAGTATTAAAATTGAATTTCATCACTGAATTCATAATTCAAATTTCACAATTCATATCTTCACTGATCTTCACCATCAATTTCACAATCCTAACAGCTCAAAGAATCTCAATCCACACTAAATATTCAATTTACATCTTTACCCAATCTCTACCTATATTAATATATTCAGTATAATTAATTAATCCTATGAAAAAAATGAAATCCTATAAACAATTTTTACAACATTTGGGCGTACAACAATTTTTAAAAATGAAGAAATTTTCTAGATGCGCTAAGCATTTACTTCTTATGCCACAAAAAAAAAAAAAAACATTAACAATCTCAATAAGAATAATAGAAGAGAAGAATAAAATCATAGATTAATAATAATTCAATGAAAATTGCATCATAAAACAGATGATTTATCGCTTACATAAAAACAAGCAAAATAAAGACAAATGAGTCAATAGATACAGAAAAAAAATGCTGAATTATCTTCTATTAAGATATACAACAATAATGTAATAACTTTACAATAACTCTCAAAAGTCGAAAGACTTCAATTAAATTTTTATTATTATTTTTTTTTTCGATAAAATACTTTCTATAATCGAGATATTAATAAAGAGTGCAGTTTTGTTGAGCTTGATCATGTGTGCCCGAGTTAAGCAATGATTATTTTGGAATCATCTTAAGAATCGTAAGTTGAGGTGACTCGGTGGTGGAATGGTTTGTATTTCGGTACTTAATTATTGTGTTACCGACCAAGCGGACATGAGGTCGAGTAAGGTTTCTGGAAGCGATTTTCCGAAAACCGCACTTTTTGACCCTAAAATGCGGAATCCTGTCCTTTTTCGAATCATATGCAAGGATAACGCATCTCCCATCCTCTCTTTGTAGGCTGAAGCCAATAAACTGGCAATAGCGTCTTCCCCGAACAGACAAGGGGCATAATTATGAGTATGCTTACAAATTTGAGCATGCTCGGTTAAATTGATTGAGTATACTCATGGATATGCTCATTTAGGTGTCTGTTAGTGTTCAAAGGAGTGGTTCAGATCTCATTATAATCTGTAGATTTGCTGAGTGCAGTGGTCTGATGCACCCTTCCTCGTTAATCAATCATTATTCCTAAAACGCCCTAACGCAGCTCTAGATCTCAATGATTTAAAAATCTAAAGCTTTTCTAAGAATCGTGTCGATTTTGTAGGACTTTTCCCCATTGTCGAATAAAACGATTAAAGTCATTAATGGCTGAAATGATTAAGTTCAAGATATATGTGTCAAGCACCATATCCTTGGTTCGATTCCCAGTTTAGATCTAACATATAAATTAAGAATCTTTTATTCACATTGTGTGCATTTAAATAATTTTTTACCAAAAATCCATAAAACCTCGAATCCCCACAATCCCAACTTAAATACTCCAAGAATCAATAGATCACTCGGGCTTACACAACAAGAACAGTGAAATGAACACATATACTCAAAATCCTGTAGGATTTTTTTTTGTTCTTCTTCAGCTCTAATTTTCTTCCTCTCCTGATAAATGCGCATTGATAAGACACGCCCGTTATTCAAAAAGTAAAGTGAACAAGAGAGATGAGGAAGAACTTATATACCAGCAACAGAAATGAAAACATAAAGAATTTCTTCTTAAGCGAAATTAGCAGACAAATACATAGTAAATATGGGAATTTTACTCTTTCTCCAGGTTCTTATAAAAATATCTTTTATGCGATATACTTTTTTTTATTATTTTTATAAACTGCCTTACTTCTTCTTATTCATTATTATTAAGGCAAACATTAAGAAAAATTGTGGGGATTAATGGCACAATTAAGATTAAGACGCATTTTTTGGGATAATTGTGAGGAAAATAGTATTGGCTGATAATGTGTATGGCTAGTTTTGATGATACAGACTTTTATGTATCTAATGATGGATATTAAAGAAGTACTCGATATCCTTTTGGGACCGTTATTAGGTATCAAACATTATTAGGCATTTATCGCAGGTTGATAAATTGATCCGAAATCCGGCACCAGACTGGCATGACCCTGAACAAACAAGGACCATGCCTATGAGTATACTCACAATATTGAGCATGCTCATTTATATTGATTTAGTATACTCATGGCAACGCTCATTACGGTGAGTACGTTCATTGTCTATTATGCGACTCTCTGACCAAGTTAGAGTCGCGCTGGTGTGGAATCAGATTTTTGATGGGGTTACTGATTTATGCTATTCAAAAAAGGTTCAAATTCTCATATTTTGAGCTAGCATCTATGTCAACATGTGTCAATGCTCTAGGGAAATGTTTACCTGGGGGTCAAGTTTCTAGGTCCTGGAATCTAGGATTCTACTCAGTTCAATTTTATTTAAACCCATGCCCTAACAGACAATGAGCATTCTCACTTAAATGAGCATATTTATGAGTATACTAAATTAATATTATAGATTACATAGATTTTTAGTTTGAAGACAGGGTAATCTAGAGTAGCCTAGAAATTTGTCCTAGTACTTAAGCGTAGCCCTAGCTTAATTTAATGATTTTTAGATGAAGTCACTACCTTGCAGAGAAGAAAATAAACTATATTGACTATAGATCTGACTATCAACAATTTCCTTTTGATTAGCAATACTAAACAAAGCTCTAGAGCTCTAGTTACTTCAAAATTAATAAATCTTCTCCAAAATCAGTCAATTAGGCTCCAAAACATCCATCCAACAAGATAAAATTCAGCCATCTATTAAAAAAGCTTCGAATCGTCTCAAAAATGCTATAAAAAGCAAGTTAAAAAGAACCTTTGCAAAAAAGTAAATAAATATTGCTGCGGCTTGAGGGCTCTAATCGATCGCAACATGATAAAAATGAGAAAAAATGAAAAAGAGTTACCCGAGAAATGGGAGCGGAGAGGTGGAATATTGAATATGTTTCGTTTACTTAAGGTC
Organism: Chironomus tepperi; assembly: GCF_022539635.2. NCBI lineage: Eukaryota > Metazoa > Arthropoda > Insecta > Diptera > Chironomidae > Chironomus > Chironomus tepperi. The sequence continues at coordinate 15,885 of NW_027226322.1, read as the reverse complement.
TTGTATACGGCATAGCATCTCTAGTAAAAGATATATCAAAGAAAACATTCCATTAATGAGTGCAAATGATACTGCAAAAAACATAATAAAGGACATAAATCATTTTAGCGCGATGTTCAATTACTAATTTACGATTTTTTAATGTTTTTTTTTCGAGTTTATTTTCCTGTACCTTAATAAAGACATTTTTCTGGTTTTTATGTATGTTTGTGAACGTGAAAAAAGTTAGAATTATTGCAAAATGTATGAATCAAGTCAATAACGTGTGCGAAATGATTGAATTTAAACTGTTTGTTAACTTATTTAAATAAATTATTGTTAAATTATCTAAATTATTAAAATAAAATAATTGGAATCAAATTTGTTGGTGAGGTTGGAAATTGTTTTTGATTGATTAAAGGCTAGATATTAACCCGGAAGGTAAATGGTGTAGAAATTGCCGAAAATCTAGCTGAGCCTTCTTCATTTATGTAACTCGAGACGCTAACCTTAAGCGCTAACCGTAAGCGTCTCGAGTAACACAAATTAAAAAGGCTCAGCTACGGAGCTACGAAGCCTTCTTAATATGCGTCGCCCAGGCGTTACCTAAGTCCCAGGTCAGATTCAATGAAATCTGACTCGAGACCATAGTCTAGTCGGCCTGGGACTCGATTCTCGGACATTTATATCCCATGTGCTTTCCGGATATGATTCATAAAGACAGAAACTAGCCGTTACTTTATTAAAAACATTATTCCACATAAAATTTGACTTAAAAATTGTAAAAATGACTAGAACAAAATCTCAATCAGACTTTAATAAAAAATCAAAAAATTTAAATATTTGCTAAATAAATTTCAATAAATATTGATTTTAAGCTAAAGAATTTATTAAATTGTGAAAACATTTTTAATTCAACATTTAACTTTTGCAAAGGTGCTTTTAACATTTAATTCAAGAACTTAAAAATATCGTTTCACAATTTAATGAATTTTTCAGATTAATGATCAGAAGAAAAAAGTTTAACAATTTAAATTAACAATCACTTAAAATTAGGAAAAAAATCTACTTAACAAATTAATAAAAAATTTTTCAAATAAAAAATGGAAAAAATCCTTTGAGAAGCTTTCATTTTGCTAAAACAAAATTTTTAAAATGAAAATGACTTTGGACATGAAAACAATGTGAAATTTTAAGAGAAAATTGAATTTACGAGTTGAAAAAGTTATTTTTATTTCCTTAAATTCAATTATTCAACTTTATTGCGGCATTCACTTATTACGTAACGACAAGAAGCGAATTTTTGAATCCTTTGTAGCTCACCTTCGTAACAAAAGTTCATCGACTTTCTCCCTTGTCCTCCCAATTTTTCTAAAAGTGTTATGTAATGATTGAATGACCACTTAAGAAAGTAAAGTCAAAAGTTTGTATTAGAACAAATAAAATCAAACAAGTCTTTGAATTATCTGACATACTGCATGAAGGAAAGGAAGAAGAAATGCTCAATGATTTATAGCCCCTAACACAACCCTAACATACAAGCATATATACGGTACCTAGAAGCCTTCTTCATTTGTGTAGTTTGGTCTGTTTTACATCAACCAATTTCATCTGAAACAAAAAGATTTTTGATCCTGTACCCATGCCTGTATTTTGCCTTTTTAGCCATGATTGTATTAAAAATTTTGAAATCCTCTGCATATTCCTTTATTCGAACAATATCGCCAAATACGAAGTTTCTGGTAAGACGGTACCATAACGGCTCGAAGTCGACTCGAATTTTATATTGAAAAGTCAACTCGACTCCTTATAAAATTCAAGTCGGCTTCATGCTCTGATGCCTAGATATTTAAGAAAAAGTTCATTTTGTCACGCATTATAAGAATTTTCCCATAAATGCATAAGAATTCTAGAAATAATCACAGGAATTCCAATAATTTCACTACAAAAAAAGTAATTCTCAATCAATTCATAAAAATCTCCTATTTGTCTCCAACGACAATTTTTCTTGTGAGAATAAAACAGGAAAAAATCTTAAAGACCAGATAAAGAATTGCAAAATCCACAGAGACACACAGAATAAATTCTTTATGTTTTTTTTTTCTCTTATTTATTAAAATTGCATATTCTTGTTTTATTTCATCTCGAAAAATTTTTGCCGGTGTGGTCTTTTGATCTTTAATCTCGCGCCTCATAATTCTTATTTTTTTTCCTTCCTTTCCTTTCCAAACACCATGCGGGGTGTAAAAATTGCATAGATAAAAGCCATTCGATATTTAAGAGTATTAAAAATAAATAAAGTAAAGGAATCATAACCCGAAGACAAATTAACAAAAGGCACAAAAAAAAAAGTTAAAAAATTATGTAAAAAAATATCTCGAAAAAATTGTTGATTTTATTTCATGAAAAAAATAAATAAATTTAGATTTTTATAGCAACCAAAAGTTAATTTAACAAATTTTTAAGAAAAAACTTAAAAAAAAAATTAATTTCCTATAAAAAATATCTTTAAAAAACCTTAAAAAAGTATTAGCAAAAGTGAGTTAATGATGAAATGTTTTCCTTCTTTTTGAGATGATGAAAAAAAAAATAAAAAACAAACAATAAAGTAAAAATGCGAAGAGAATTGAGATGTTGAGATTTTAATATTACATTTTTTTTATTTCATTTAATTATTCATTCTTCAGTTAAGGTATTTAGTACATAAACATCGATTGATGAACTTTCAATCTGCTGATTTGTGAAAAAAAAAAACAGACTTTATTGAATTGCTTGAGCTTATGGAAAAGATGTGAGAAGTCATAGGATGAGTATGTGCAGAAGAGACGCATTTTTTGAGGATTTGCTGGATTATTGATGAGTTTTGTAAGTTTTTTAATTGAAACTTTGAATTAAGGTCGCAATATGTTCTATGCAAAAAGCACAAATCAGGCAATTTTTCAAAAATTAATCGGCCGACCTCAGGAGATGTAATTCTGAATTTTGGCTGGATATTATCGATATAAAAGTCACGCCGACTTGTGGTTAAATTTTGGATCGATACCAATTGATTCGTGATTTTTAAGCCTTCTTTCTAATCGAATTGTCATGACAGTGACTTCCGATTACATCATATCCTAGAGTAGACAAAAATACATTAAAAATAGTTAGATCTAGATGTAAACTAGATACTAACTCTGCATCAGCTCGTTGTACCGCATTATTTTTGTCTCGGGATCAGAATCATAGATCCTTCTGGCTATCGGATCGTTTGAGACATCGCAGTGCTTTATGTCTCTCAGATCGTTTATCACACCTCACTTTGCCTGGAATTTTGTTTTCTTAGTTTTACTAATATTGAATTGAATTTTTAAGAGCTCAAACCGATCAATTCAAACCTACCCCGAATGACACAAGCCAATTAATTGGACCAAATTACGGGACCATTCCGGTATAACTCTGACATAGTGCCGGATTTAAAGTAAAAAGTCGACTTGGGGTAGAATTTTTGATAGATTATATTAATTGTGCCATTTGGGTACGATTTATGATTTAATCATAGTTTTCAAGCCATATTATTCCTAATCTTCTCAGCTCTTTCTTTAATTTTTCCCCCTCTTATGGGACCTTCAGAATAAATGCATGTCTCAGTTAATCCACTGAACGTGGAATTCAAAGCTTATACTCTATCATCGTTTAAAGCTCATGCCAAAATCATCAAAAACATCAGACACATTAGAAACTTCATATACATCAGAAACACCAGAAACTTCATCAAAACCCATAAGTCCCGAACCATCGACAGAGTAGATACACCCAAAACCCACAAATCTGAATACCAAGCGCTAAGTACTCCGAACAAAAGGATTCAATCTTACGTGAGGTCGATAGAAACTTATCAGCAAAGTCTAATCGAAAGGTGAGCACAAACATGTTTTACGAAAACTTATAATTACAATGCACACGAATGAATGTATGGAATGAGAATCTTTTGGCGCAGAAACGCAACGAGTTTGTAAAAACGAAAAGGCATAACACAGAGACTTAAAATAAGAGAAAGAAGAAAATGTGGGTTGAAAAAAAAATTTTTTTTTATTTCTGATAAGACGAAATGCATTCAATATTTGCCTTGGCATAACTTTTTATACGATGGTTATTTGCAATATTATTTGTTTTGTCGATTGATGTCGGAGCACGGAGGAGAATCAAAGTAATACTTATGAGGCCATAAATGCTTTATAATCGCTTTCATGTGATCGTAATTTAATTAATTTTTTCCTCTTTCGTTTTTCGAGCGGAATTTATTGGGAATATTGGTATGATTTATGTGGTTAGTTAGTCCTATTTGGAATGTTACAATGTGTTGTAGAGGATTTATGGTTATGCAAAATAATATTGTTCAGTTCTGTTGATAGTACTGGATTGATGAATGTTTAGTGCATAGTTGGCAGGACTCTACTTTGATGGATTTTCTTCTAAATTCCAGATTCCACTGATGGATTAGTTTTGGTCTTGTTTAGTCCGGATTCCGTGAGCTTTTGCTTATTCAGTTCATGTCCAGAACAGACAAATACCATATTCATGAGTATGCTCACAAAATTCTAGTTTGGTCTTTACCCGTCACAGGTCGTGCTTGTGGCAGGCACAAAAATTTGACCTGTCGACAGATCATAACCTGTGACAGGCGAGACCTGCTACAGAACAGTCCTGTGACAGGCCAAAGAAATCTATCTGCCAACAGGTAACGATCTGTGGCAGATGGACCGTTTCCGTTGACCTGTCAAAGATTGCAACTTTGATTTACCAATGCGTTTAGCCCGTAAAAATGAGATTCTATGGATTTCATCATCTAGTCCAATTCGAACATATTGACCTGATTCTTCAATTGACCATCATTGAGTACCAGTGGATTATTCAGGGAAGAGAGGGAGGGGGCAGTCCTGGTACTGTGATTCAATATTTCAATGGATGTCAATCTGAAAGAGCTTCTTGTATCATCATTAGTCAACTACATCTTTGTCTGAGGGACAAGTATCTATAACTAAGAAGAAATTATCATTTATGAAGCCAAACATTTGATTTTACTGATTATGATCAGTATTTAGGGTTCAGCCATTAAACGCCTACATTTCCTGCATTTTAGAAGCACAAATCTGCAGTTTTTGGCTGTATCGACTACATGCCTGCTATTTTGAACGAGCTTTAGAATTTTCAACTTTTACAGTACATCAGCTAAAAAAATTCAAAATAGACCCGCTAAAATACGTCTCAATCCATCATCATCACCAATAACTCATCAACTTAATCTCATTCTTTGCTCTGTTTAAATCCTCTTACGATAAATGAAGATGAGTGCAATGAGCTTTTTGTAAATCAACCTGCCCTGCGGATAAAGTTATTAATAATATTCTCACATTGATATTGGGTCCGTTCGATCCAAACAACAAAATATTTTTCGGTATTCATATTCAGCTACAAAAAAGAGACCTAAAGACACATAATAAGACATCTTTACAGATGCACAATTTGGTTAATGAAAAATTATGGCATTTTTCATGCTCAATTTGTGTCTTATAATCAAATTTAAAGAAAATTACGTAAAATTTATGACCATCTCATTGATGCTGTTTATGTATATTTGGTTCTGGATGTTAAGCGAAAATATTTTGACATGTTGAATATTTTTCATCTCATAATTTGCAGCATAATCCTTAATGTTGTTATTTAATATGCTTCTGCTGATTGCATAAAAGAGGTTAAAATAAGCATTCGATTGGATTTGTGGTAAGTAGAGAGAATTGATTAGGTATTTAGTGAATTAATGTGCATTTTGGGTAGTTAAGTTGATCATATAGTTGAGTATTAAGGATCAGGCAATATTGAGACTAATATTGAGTTTTAATCTCGAATGGCACACGCCGTAGAAATGATCGAAAATCTGAACTTAAGGCAGTATGGCTCTGGGTTCAGATCAAATTCGATTGACCAGAATCAAGTCGGTATGGAGCCAGATTATCAGTCATTTTAACTCGAAACATTTGTACTTGACACGGATACTGGAAGTTTAAGACAAAAAATACAGTCCGTAAAGAAGGTGAGGAACTTTCTAGAATTACGTTAGTGCTTCATGTATGCTAGACAGTAAAGCATTTGGCATTGGTAGTTGGAAAAGGACAGACAGCTATAAAGCCAGTTTTATACGCTTACTGAAAGAGACCATGGATCACAAATGATCTGTACGGCCAGTGAAGCAAGTAAATTAGTTCATGCGTGTTTGTACCCATCAATTATGATCAGTACCACTGTAACCGAGGGTCAAATCTACAGCTCTTTTCATACAGAGATCTCCTTACTTACTCTAATATCTCTTCATGACCTCTAAGAGAACACCTAATTCTTCCATAACTAGATTCTATTTTTGTAACTCCAAAATGCCACCAGAACTTTCATCTCCCCAAAAATCCCAATCCTTAAAATAAAAATGCATATACATACATCACATTCAATTAAGAGAATCGATAAATCTTCCGATATTGCCAACATAAAGGAAAAAATATAAAAAAATATTATTCTGTACATGAAGCATCTCAACATACACACATATGAGACATACGACGACCAAGAATGTCAGAGACGTTGTAACTCATACTCATTGTGTCGGCACGTGCTTGACATCATCTTTATTATGATCATTAATGATAATTTACTGTCTTTGTAATGCATTGCGATACTGTATGTGCAATATTGTGATGTGATACATAAAAAATATTCAGGCACAGAGAACAACAAATGAGGAGAAAAAAAAAATTTCGAGGAAGGTAAAAAAAAGAGTGCATAAAAGCAAATTACTGCATTGACAGCATGTCTCTTAGCTTAAGCGTAATGACACAAAATTATCGAGTCTCGGCTTGCGAGTTTGTCTCTTTTTTTCTGCCTTCTTTTTCAACTGTTCACATTTTATTGTTGATATGTCTGATGACGAAAGGGAAAGAAGAAGGAAATCTTTAAATTATGCGGACTTTTTTATTCTTCATTAATTTGCTCCTTTGTATGAGCATGAAGAAGAATAAGAGAGATTCTTGAGAAGTTGAGGAGCGCGATACTCTGGCAGCATCTTAACTGGTGATTTAGGTCGATTTTTAATGCGACAAATGCAATCAGTCGCTCTGTGCTACTTCTAGAGAGGCTATTGATAGAGTATAATTGGTAATGGAGAGCAATAGCCAGCAATAAAGGCAATAAAGCTCATCTAAGCAAGTAAGTTTGGGCTGGAACTGTTGTAGGCCTGTAGAAGCTCCTTTAAGCTCCTCTAAGCTCCTTGAAGACATCCTAAGAATTCATGGAGGAAAGCTGTTGACAGATTTGCAACATTTGGTATTAGAAATTGGTAATCGGAAGCCAGCGATATGGCCATTTTCATTAGGCATCTTAGAAACTTCATGGATTACAATTGATCCGTACGGCCAGCGAAGGCCAGCGAAGTAATCAAGCAACTCTAAACCTTAATCTCTTTCTGACCTTCAAAAATTTAAAAATCATGTCTATTTCAATCATCAAATTTTCACAAAGCTCACCATGCCTGTCAATTCCATCAATTGAGTTCCAATTGAAATCACATTTCATGCTATTTTAATTTCAATTTTCCGTTGTCTTTTACTTCTCCTTGCCTACTAATGACTTTATTTTCTTATTCTTTAAAGTACTTGATATTATGAGACATGTGACCCGAGCAGCACAAGGTTGCGAATTCCAATTTTCATTACTTAATTAATTCGCTGGCTAAATAGATCAACTGTGATCCATGGCCTTTCTCCGATAACGCCTTAAACTGGCTTCCGTCAGCCAATTGCCAATACCAAATGCAATACTGTCTCTATCGACAGCTTCCTTCCAGAAGTGCTTTGGTCTACCATGAGCCATTTTACAATGTCACATTTCTCATTTTTCACTCAATGGATCGAAATCAGTCGTTGATGTGCCGTCAAAGCAATTTTGCATCTTCTCGTTATTATGGCAACTTAGCCATATCCTAGTAAACACATGGTGCTGTTCGGGATGAAAAGCCTCAGAAAAATAACAAGTGAGTAAGTAAAAAATGTGCAAATTTATTTGTTACGGCTTTTTGTGCTATGTAATTGATTCTAACATATTGTCTGCGTCTGTAAACAAGAAGAAGAACTTCAAATTATTTTTTAAGGTTTTTGTGAATGACGAGGCTAAAATGTATGAAATATTTGATGAACAAATCTCCGTGACGTTTGACAACATTTTAGTTATTTTTTGATACATTCGAATGTCTGTTCCTCATCAGATGCCAAATCAAGTAAGGAGTGAAATTCATTGAACAAATTTTTGTTTTTTTCGTCGATGGGTTTGTTTCGTGGGCTGTAATTTCATTTTTTGGGACAGGAAATCATCAAATAACTAACTAATCTACGAAATAAACAAAAATAAAGAGCGAGTAAAGAACATGCATACACGTAATGTGTACACAGAGTCAGCACTGACTGAGAGAGTGAGGAACAGAAAAAAAAATATTATAATTTGCCACACCTTGATTTCTGTCTCGATATGAGCACGATCAGTAAAAGATTTTTAAAAGCGGAACTTTGACAATATTTAAATGGAAAATTGTGTGATTCACTTTGAACTTATGGCTGACTAATCAATCACTATTTGGGGATCTTGATTGATTTGATTGCTGTTGATTCACTTCTTTGATTGCTGTTGACTCTGTGTCCATGTCTATATCTCCTAATATCACACCGTGTTTGCTATGGTACTGCTATGTCACTGTACTAATCTAAGGCGTCCTGATGGCACCTGATGAGGGCTAATTTCGACGTTTGGTGAAACGAAGTCAAATGTAAGCTTCAAGTTTACGTTAATAGCTGCTATAGAAAGATCCTCAAAATTTTCTGGAATGGAAATTCAAACGGCAAATCCTCAAATCAAATGATTTAACAATTAGCAGATCAGAAAGCCATCAATAAGAATATTCAAACGAGGAACAACGACCACATTGGACATAGAATTCCTATTAAGAATTACAGGTAAAATGTTAATGCTGGAACAGAAACACAAGTTTGTCACACTACCATTGGCTGAAATCTGTAAGGAAATAGACGTCCTGAAGCACCAAAAGGCGTATGTCAAAGAACAGTGATGTGAGAATGTCAAATTAACATGCGGACAGATAGTTTGTACAAAGGTGATAGAGTCAGCCACAGAGTCAGATGGAAAGCCTTTTGATGTAACCTAAGCTTCATACATGAAGGAATCAAGCTTCATACATGGTTACAGTAGTAGTATTGTAGATTGAGGCGAAAAATGAAGTCCGCCTAATTTTGCTTCTCGGTCTTATTCCTCAGTTTTTGTTGATGTTACCTCCACATAACCAAATACTATTTAGTCAGATTCAAGCTCCAGTCTCAAACTTTATTGACTTAATTTCACAATTTCTTTATAATTTATCATTAATCATCATATTTGTCAAAATGCGCTCCATGCTTCCATCTATTCTTCCAAAATCTATTTTCAACTTTCATCATATTTCTTCTTTCTTCCTTTTATAATATTTGACATTGGATGAATTTAAAGGAATTTCTCTTTTCATGTATTCATTTTTGTCTTCTCAAAATGATGAAATTGCTAAAAAAAAGTATCAGAACTCTAATTATCAAACATTATGGTAATCAACAGAGGGAATAACGTCACTCAAAACTCGAAAAATCCATTCAGATCATTAATCAATAATTCACCACGGGAATGGGATGGGTTCTCGTGTACACAAACAAAAAGTGCATGCAAAGGGAATCGAAAAAAGTATCTTTATTTAAATTTCATGTCACATTTCAAGTCTCGGTGTTATTAAAAGTCGTAATAAATGTTAATTATTTTTGGATAAGTTATTTGTCATTTTTTTATTTTCAGCCTTTTTGACTGTTTAAGTGACTTGCAATGACTTGTCAGTTTAATGTGAACGAACTTCCATAAATTGATTATTGAGGGAAATTATTGTCTTTTTTTTGAATAGCTGATCAGATGGATCAATGAGTTTTAAAGGTATTTATACAGTTTTTCAGAGTGATTAGTTAAATTTACATGATTTATTTGAAGGCGCTGCCAATTTCAGGGTCGTAAAGTTTTAATCAAATACTGTTTTAAGTAGTGTGGTGTCAGAGTAGAGTTGAATCTGGAGTATCGAACAATCTGGAGTATCAATAATATATACATGGTTCTGTCAATGCGATAGGCAACAGACCGATATCTATATCTTTTTGGTCATAAGTACGTTGGTTCGATTTCAATCATAGAAACCGACTCTCTATAATCATTGTATGACACTCTCATCGTGTAACCAATCCTGCATTGTGGTGCTGCCGTATAAATTTTTGGAAACGCCATGGGCGTATTGAATGTACAGCTTTCGGTCGATCTGATCATCCCAGTTCAATCGTGGTGCCGCACTTTTGTTGGCTCTCACTTGTGGTAATTAGCAACTTGGTCGTGATAACTAGTAGATTGCGGGAATGAATCAACCGTAGATCGTCAGGCTTGACTAAGAATCTGTACAAGCTTTGTGATGTAGCAGTAATAGAGTTGCAGATGCTGATATAGAGTAATAACCTAGGCTCCAAATCGGATGCATGGTTTCATTAGGCTCTTAAGTTATCTAAATAAGTATGTCGACAAAGGACTCGATCACCAGTGGTGCATTTAGTGATAACAGAGATATTACATTGAGAAGGTATGCACTTGAAATTTGGTCAGCTTCGGAGTCAGACTTCGATTTCCCTAATTCTCCAATTGAGCACAAATAAACATTAAAAAACTTGATCACACAGATCAATCAACTCCTGTTCTCCTCTAATTTCAAATTATTTTGCAATTCCTCAATAAAAATCAATGTTTTTATTCAACCAGCATTTTCAAACAGTAGCAAATTATCAATCATACTCACAACATTCACTGAATGTATCTCAACATAAAACTTAAGTTCTACCGAAATATTACCAACAAATATGTTAAAAAGAAGCATAAAATCTCAGGAGATCAATCTTCATGAGTGGAAAGAAACATGCAAGTTAAAAGATGAAAAAAATCTTAAATCTGATGTATCACATTTCTATTGCTTTTGCTTAAGCATTAGCTTTATCACGGACATTTGGAAAGTTTATGGATGTAAAGGATGTCATTTTGGTTGGCTGGGATAGGAATGTAACTGGAATGACATAGATGATGAAGGCTTGGTGACTTGATTAATGCCACCAATGAAAGTGATCTCTTATTGGCTTCATCAAGAAAGGCAGCTTCCATTTGGTATCAAAATGTATCTGTGGCTGAGCTTTGATGATTTGTGTCGCTCGAGGTAGCTGCTAGGTCAAGATTCCTCCTTGTCCTATCGAAAACAACGAGAATCTAGCACAACTGATGGGTTTTATAGCTTCTTGTGCGTAGATGTCACTTTCTGGATTTTTGAGGACATCAATATTAACTGGTTGATGACTAGCAGTTGACTACAATTCGTCTGGATGTGCAAATCCATTGGAATTCGATAATAAATTTAACTAATCAACGACATTCAATAAAAATCCCACAAACATCTCAAAATTTCTCTATAAATTCCTCACCATTGCGCTATATCCATTAACTCCACGTGTCTTTCCTTCCAGCTTTTATTTTATGAATGATTCAATAATAATAAAAATGATCATTTATTTATTTTAAAATTTATTGAACACAACATTCACAGACAATACATTAAGATTGAGCGAGAGAGAAACATCAAATAGATTGACGACCTCCCGCTGTCTCATATGTAACTTGTGATTGATATACGGAATCCTATCCCATAAACACATCCGACTTGAGATGTCAAGTGAGAGATTTAACACAGCGGCACAGTCACTGCTAGAATATTTACAACATTTAAATGATTTTTCTTATTTTTTCTTCTCTCTGTGCTTCTTTTCCATTTCATTCGGTTGCTCATTTCAGGTGTGAGAGATGGAAAGGAATCACTATATAACATAGTTGGATATCATTAATCATCTCGGACATTATGATCACATCGAATGAGCTGCGTAAAGTTCATTCATTCAACAAATATAATTTCTTAACATTTTCACCTTGCTCTGTATGAAATTTTTATATTTGTTTAATGTGAGATAAGTAAGGAAGTAATAGGAGATTGAGGATTATGGCGCATTTTTGACCAGTATTAGACTAGGAGGTTGAATTTGATTTGAATTTTATATGGACGAATTATTCACCAAATACTAGGACTTCCTATAGATGGCTTATAAGTAGGATTCCTCCAAAATTGCAGGCATGCAGACAAAAAAAAACGCAATTCTACAGCCTTGAATGAACTATAAGATGCAATACAGAACTGCAAGCATGCGGTTCATAGCCGAACCCTACTTATAAGACACCAAATTCTAGGATGTCCATGCCCTAAGTGATACTTTATAAGGTTACAGGTCGTTGACCTCTTCATCGCAGTCCGGCCTGTAGACAAATATGACATCCGCTTTGCATCTTCTTGGCATCACTCTTCAAATCTTAAGACCCCAAATTCATCCGTGTCATCGCCCTGTCAATCTTTCATCCGTTAGTCCGACCCATCCAGCTTTCATCCTGAAATACCCATGGAGATGATCCTTTCATCCGGATGAAACGTGTGTCAATGCCTTGAGAGTTACACTCCCTGTCATCATAAGAGTTACCTATCCAACCATCCTAAGAGTTACTCATCCAACCATCCGGAGAGTTATGCATTCAGCTATACTAAGAATTACCAATCCAGGAAATAGCTTAAAGAAACGGTCAAAATGACTATATTTCAAATATATTTAAGACAATCTGACGCATTCAATACTATTGACCTCTCGTCCACCTCCTAACATCAACTAAAAATAACTAAAAAAAAAATTCTCACTAGACACAAAGTCATCAAGTCAACGATTCATGTAGTATATTAACGAATGGTCGTTTAATGCGATTCTCATGTTCTTTAGATTCGTGTCGTAGTTTTTCATAATTTTTTTAACTCAACTCTTCTTAATTTTCTTTTCCCTTTTCTTCAGCCACTCTCGACTCAATAAATGATGAACAAAATCACACACAGAAACTCACATGTGGACGATGACAAGCGATCATTTATTTTTAAAAGACACTTTGTTTGTAGTGAAAAATTAATCACAACAAGGGCTACCTACTGTCATCAATAAGCAGTTTGAGAGATAAAGATTTATTAGTTGAAAAATTGCTACTTAATTAATGTTCCATCGACTTTATCGTACCTGAGAAGTTATTTTTTTGTTGATTTGATGATGTGCTTTGCTTTCTCATTTGGAATGAGTTAGGCTTTAATGATTTTTTGGTCTCACATGAGTTACAGGACGCAATACAGGCTCGGACTTGAAATTCCAGCAAATACCGGTCCTGTTGCCGATGTAGTATCCAAACTGACTGTAGCGACCCCCTTGTGCGCTGCAAAATTTTCTAGAAAATGCCATGATCCACATGCCGTGTTCGGTTTTGGTCGGAGCTTACCACTAGGATGTGTCAAGTCACCAAAATGTTAAGATAGCACTAAAATATTCATTAAAATTTGCGTATCCGATAAAATTCAAATTTTTAAAAACTGATGAATTTCAAATTTTTGAAACTCATCAATTTTCAAATTTATAAAAATCGTTAAATTTTGAATTTTTAAAAATCGTTAAAAAATCAAAATCAATACCTAATTGAAAAATCTTAATTTAAGAGTCATTTTGATTGCATTGCTACCTTAATTAATTGTTTTTCATACTTCCTCTTCACATCACACGACTCATGAATTTCTCAAATAAAATACATATGCATGGACATGTTGACAGCTTTCTAATGAGTGGACATGTGGCATTTTATTACCTTAAAATGTAAACTTTTACCAAGTTTATTGCCATCATTACATGCTCAACAATTAAACCAACTTTTAAAAATTCTATGGTTGATAAATTTTTCGATGTGTATACGCAAAAAGGCACCTAAAAATCATTGTCGTGTGTAAAAACAAATTTCTATCACGAAGTACAAAAAATTAAGTTTTTTGCTTTAACTCAACATTTTTTATTTCTTTTATCACCTCCGCTAATTGCCATTAAATTAAAAAGAAAAACAGAAACAACAAGTGAGTATAAGAAAATCTAGAGTACAGTTAATTTATGTAAATGTAATTCCATTTGAAAATATCCGGTGGTGTTGCTTGAGTTATGTTTTTAAGCTGTTAAAATGTCAATGCTTTTGGAATGGGGAGTGCGAAATGGAATGGAACGTACATCGCAAAAAGTTGCTGTGTTTTTGTGTAAAATTTCTAATCGAAATAACTTTAAGGTAGTCATTGAAATTGGATCTAAAAGGTACAGATAGCCCGAAAAGCACACGACTTAGAAATGGCAGCTTTACTCTGTCCTGAGGTCGGATTTCATCGAATCTGGACTGAAATCAGAGTCACGTTAGCATTGTGCCGCATTTCCGCCCATTTTCACACCATATGCCTTTCGGGTAAGCTGCCTATTTCAATCCACAAACAACATACTCTAATCCCCTTATTTACCTACGTAAAACAACAACAGACTCAAATTAAAAGTTCAAATTTACATTACAAAACAATCTCAAAGATCGACAGATAATCCGCGAAAAATACTCGCCAGCAACAACTTTGTAGCATGTTCCTGTTTAATTTTACTACTTCTCAAGCAAAAATTTCAAAGATTCCAAAGGAAATTTTTCTTGATCAGTTTCTGCCGATTTCAAGAACTGTGTGTTATCTGTTGTTATATCCACACAATTTTTTTCTATGCTGCATTTCTCTCCTTTTTTTATTATTTTCATCGTAACATCGATCTATGCATGTGCAAAATAATAATAATAAAAAACTCAAATACCAGCATGTTTTGTTGTTTAATAAAAACAAAAATAAGGTTGTGAATAATGGTGAAGTGATGGGGATTTGGCGCATTTGTGAGGAAGTTGAGGCTATCATAAAGATAAGTATATTTTCCAAAAAAATTTCACCAAAAAAGAAGTCGAATTCACCACAAAGATGAAAAAATCACACTAAAAATAAGAAATTTAGCTCAAATTACAACAAATCTACCACAAATTATTCAACATTCAACACTTGACACAAAATTCATCACAGTTGATACATAGTTCACCAAAGATTTCCCAAAATTCTCCAAAGTTGATACAAAACTAACCATAAATGATTAAAAATTCACCAAAGTTAATTCAAAATTCATCACAATTCCCAAACCACAAGCATTCTTAGTAGAACTTAATTTACTTAAATATACTAGCTGAGCTATCTCGAGAGTTTGCTCTCAGCTAACCCTAATCTTCAGAACGCAATGCATGCCTTCTACTTGTCTTCTAATTGTAACACAATATTTGATAAAACAATTCTTAGTTTCCTGAGCGGCAACCTGTGGTCAATTTAATTTTTTTGCCGTTAACTGGACCAAAATCAAGGCTGATTCACACTATATTGACGTTTTGCAATCAATATGCAGACGCAGATTTGGCAGGAATCCAATACGAAGGGGCCCACATGGACACATGGACAAAACCCATAAAGCCTTTTAATTTTTAGAAATCCGAACTTCAATGGAAGTATTTAGTTGGACTTTCTAAACAAATTCTAGACTCCCAAAGTCCTGTCAACTCTGTGTAGGCGTAGTGACAACCCTAACGACTATGCTAAGTTCTCAAGGCACAATGGACAAACAGACAAAGTCCCAAACAACACCATCACCCTACAACAAAAAAAACCCATCCACAAAGTGCGCTGAAAATACTTAAAAGAATGTAAAGTAGAAAAGGCCAAACAAAAGAGGAGTAAAAAATGCAGCGAATAATGAAGAATTAAAGAACAAA